>NC_092126.1:192821282-193122071 GCF_043159975.1 Macaca nemestrina
ACTAATATTTTTAAGAAATGATATGTCTTGTGTTGAGGATTACAGGGAAGCCAACTGAAGGCAGGTAAATGGTACAAGTTTTTACGACATGGTTAAGATGCTTTCATTATTCTGGGATTTACTCTTAAAACATAATCAGAAATATGTAATATGTATATCCAGTATTATTTGAAACATTGCATTTTTCTTAACAACTAAACATAACAGTAGGTGAATGGCTATTCTAAATTAGTTATAGCTCCAAAGAACATAGACAGAATATAGAAATTCAGGCAATATGGTCATAATATTTATGGTAACTTCATCAGTCATCACAGCTGATATCTTTGGTAGCAAGAAAAAAAAAAGTTTAAATGTCAGAGCTCCTAAATTAGAAACAAAAATAGGAAAGCTACATTAAAATAAAAGCAACCTATAATTTCATATCTGAATATCTTTAACATAGGATAATATTATGCTAATGAATTTTAATTAGCAAGTTAACATTCATTAACCTTTTATTACACCTTTGTTGGGAAGTTATTGTAAATCCTACACAATTAAGGTCTGTACGGATCGCTCACTGTTCTGAAATATACGTCTTTCTAGAAAGTAATAATATTCACTTTATTAAAGTGCAATAACACAAGGTAGATGAAAGTAAAACATGCAGAACCTTTTTCTTTAAAAAAGAATCAAATATATTTCAAACAGAAAATAAAAAGACAAGGAAATGTGTCCATTGTAGAATTATTTTTCTACCTTTAGCAGTAAAATTTTTTGATTTTCATGTGAGTCGAAATGTTAGCTACTTAACAATGAGGATCATTATGATCCTCATTGTTTTCTTGGAGGACAAAAGGATGGAGTTTATGGGTGAAGGTGACAACATTTGCGAGACTCTTAAGTCTTCACACATGTTTCAGTCATCAAACTAAGCCTGAGGCATAAACAAGTGTAATCTTTGAATCTATGTATTTTATTCATTCTTTTATGTCAAAAATTATTTCACCACAAATTCTGAACAATTTACCATAAAACTAGAACTTCAGGTATGTGCTGGCGCTATCAGTTTGAGAGTCTGTTTTATAATGAGAAGAAAATAAGAGGTGAAAAGCAATACAACCTTAGCAACTAAAGTTTTCCCAAGACCCCACTATATTCTGTATAAGTGTCTAACCTCAGGATCTGAGGTCTGGAAATTCACTTATTTCTTCAGCAAGACTAATTTATTTGGCACCTATTTGCAATGTTAAATTGATTATTTTATTTTCCATTGAGCTCACTATGGATATTGTTTCAGCATATGGGAACATATGGAGTAATAGATAAATAAGTTGCAAAACAAAAACTATTTGCTTCAATGAATAGAAACAGATTTCCATTTACTTGCACAGTGTCAAATACAGATATGTAATTTGACTTTGAAATTATACTGCATCAATTACATAATCTTTAAAGTTTTTAAATTATTAGCACAATCAGAAGCTCTTGTTTCTTCTAGACCCTAGCATGAAAATGTCTACTGAGACAACAAATGTGGAATCTTCCTCAAAATAGACTTTTTAAAAATCGTATTTTTGAAAACTCACCACAGGATCTTCAAATGTTTTTATTCATATCACTTAATAAATACACTGAGAAAATTATACCATGAAGCAAATTTGAAAGGAAGTATGCACAGATGTCATATGTCAAAATACTGTTCCATATATGGAAAAAAATGCTCTTAGTCTCTTTGTACCTGCATCAAACTATCAAAACAAACTATATAATTAACTATGTATCTTATTTGCTTTATTAAATATTTTCTCATCAGTTTCAGGTTTTTAAAAATGATACCTGAGATGCTTGAGAGGCATTTGCTCTTTAAATTCCCTGGTTTCCAGTGCTCTCTAATCTTTTGAATGAATTAATTTTGAGGCAAATTTATTATGCTGCTGTTTTCCTTCTGGTTTTTTAAAAGCCTTAGATAAGTAGTTTGGCTACCCTTTATAAAGTTATATAAACATGAACCACATTTTCCACTACTTTCAGGCAATCTGGGGAAGATTCTCCACCCTTGACTAACTCTTGCTTATATGCAGAGTCACAAGCTGATCTCTGTGTACATGCTTCTCCAGCTGCTGATTTGTTACCTGGGTTTGTGATTTATCTCAAGAAGCAGTTGAGGATGGAGGAAGGAATGATCACAGTGAGTGTAAATATGAATTAATGCCAAGAGATGAAAAAGCAATGGGAATAAGAAAACTTGGAATATACTAGGGGAGATACCCACTGTTTTTCATTATTTCATGTCAAATGGAAATCTGACGGAATCTGAGAGCAATTTTATTAGGTTAATTTCCAAATACAATTTTGGAGTAAAGAAGTAGAAATTAGTAGAAAAGGAGTATAGTAAAGAGGACACACTAAATGTTAAGATTCCTAAAGTCAGGATTTAAGTTCATTAAAACCCTGACTGTAAAAGGCAAAGTTCATAAAAAAGTAGAAATGTGGCCGGGCGCGGTGGCTCAAGCCTGTAATCCCAGCACTTTGGGAGGCCGAGGCGGGCGGATCACAAGGTCAGGAGATCGAGACCACAGTGAAACCCCGTCTCTACTAAAAATACAAAAAATTAGCCGGGCGCGGTGGCGGGCGCCTGTAGTCCCAGCTACTCAGGAGGCTGAGGCAGGAGAATGGCGGGAACCCGGGAGGCGGAGCTTGCAGGGAGCCGAGATCGCGCCACTGCACTCCAGCCTGGGCAACAGCGTGAGACTCCGTCTCAAAAAAAAAAAAAAAAAAAAAAAAAAAAAAAAAAGTAGAAATGTAGACTAAGCAGCGTCTGTCTTTAATAAATAATAAAGAAAAAGAGTATATTATTCTAGCTGGGGAGTTTAACTTTGATTACTTGGAAGATCATGTAAAGATTCTTTTAATAATCAATTTGATATTTCCCAGAGAAACAGGAAGCACCAAGGCAGTAAACAACCAGGGTCTGTAAAGAATAAATTGGCACTTTGGGAGGCTGAGACGGGCGGAACACAAGGTCAGGAGATCGAGACCACCCTGGCTAACACAGTGAAACCCCGTTTCTACTAAAAAATACAAAAAGCTGGCCGGACATGGTGGCTCACGCCTGGAATCCCAGCACTTTGGGAGGCCGAGGCAGGTGGATCACCTGAGGTCGGGAGTTCGAGACCAGCCTGACCAACATGGAGAAACCCTGTCTCTACTAAAAATACAAAATTAGCTGGGCATGGTGGCACATGCCTATAATCCTAGCTACTAGGGAGGCTGAGGCAGGAGAATTGCTTGAACCTGGGAGGCGGAGGTTGTGGTGAGCCGAGATCATGCCATTGCACTCCAGCCTGGGCAACAAGAGTGAAACTCTGCCTCAAAAAAAAAAAAAAAAAACCACAAAAAACTAGCCAGGCGTGGTGGCGGCCCCTGTAGTCCCAGCTACTCAGGAGGTTGAGGCAGGAGAATGGCGGGAACCCGGGAGGCAGAGCTTGCAGTGAGCTGAGATTGCGCCACTTACTCCAGCCTGGGCGACAGAGTGAGACTCCGTCTCAAAAAAAAAAAAAAAAGAATAAATTGGGCTCAAATAACTTTATTGTCTTTGTGATAGAATAGCAAGCTTCAAGATAATAATAATAATAAAAATCAGTGGCAATATTTTCAATTTCACAACAGATCTACTCTCTATCCAAAGGGGCATTCTAGTATAACTAAAGCCCAAAAATGAACCTGTGGGATACAAATGCCACATTCCATGGGCTCCAGTCTGGTAGCATTGCTATCACGAAGAATGAGATTACATCACATAAAATCTGTGAGTTTGTACTTAAATGTGATCAAAGGAACTGATTACCTTCCTGATGATTAGTGGGACATTTTAAGAATGTATAAAGTAATATTTACAACAGTTCACAACACCATAGTTAGGAGATAATATCAGCAGCCAAAGAAGTTATGATGGAATTAATCAGTGAGAAATGACACTTACGTGTTAAAGTTCTGTTTGGGCTTTATTTATTCCAATTAAAATGGAAAAAAAAAAAGACAAAGGAATTTTTTTTTCTGTGAAAATGAAGTTTGCTGTAAGATTCTCTAGTGGTGCTAGACCTAGAACTGTATGGGACACAGAAATAGTTGAAATTTGAAATATTAATTTGATGGACTAAAAAGCATTTAGAAGAATACCTTTCACTTCCTGATCCTTAGAAACATTCAGTTATGTTATTAGGGTGAACATGGTCTTGAATACCTCTTTTTACAAGTTCAGGGTTCAAAATGTGATTACAGCCACTGTTTGAATTACCTTTTGTCATACACTTTTGTAAAAGAAAGGGAATAGACAGCAATTATTTCTAAAATTATTTGTATCTGTGAAAAGAGTATGGTTCCCTTTATCTCTGGAAGATCATCCAGGCTTACTAAAGAGTGAGCAGTAATCCTGAAGGTTTAATCTGAGTATCGTAATAATACTATTTAGAAATTCATAATTCCTTGAAACTTTCCTCTGCTAAATTTTGTAATGCGTTATAAATGTACTAATTTTTAATATATACAGAATCACAATTTTATTTTAATGGAGAAAGAAACATCCTAAGTATAACAGTGGTTCTCTGAATTTGTAATGTAGTGCCTCTACCACACTTAAGCCTTTAGTAAAAGAAATGAGATGTTCTAGTGGTAACAATCACTGGAGGAAAGAAGCTATTTTCATTTATTTCCTAGAGGGCAGGGATACTTAATATTCTGTAATGCATAGGACAGTTCCTTTCAACAAAGCATTGTTCTTCCTTATATTTAATAGTGTCTGTGTTGCAAAAGACTAAAACAACGTCCTAATCAATGTTCATATTTTAAAATGTGCAAGTTTTTCCTTTTGCCTCATGACAGATATCAAATAAATGACAAGGACTACAAAGTTTCTAGAAGGTTAATCTTTCATGGCCAAGCCAGCTAAGTAACAGTAAATATAATAAATAATAACCAGACAAAATTGCCTGATGTTTAAGAGATGCTGGGCTTGAGCCTGGTAACCTCTCATACACTGCCTCAAGTGTTCTTTGAAGAGGAAGAAAAGAAATGGTTGAACAGTATGTCTTAGAGCTGTTCTTATAGGCATGTATACTAATCCTCTTCAGAAAACACTTTGCATTGATTACGTAGAAAAATCTTCTTGGACAGAAGCCATACAAACTCTCAATACTGAAGAGAATATGGTAGAAAATAAAGACAAAATTGAAGCTTGTTATTCTATCACAAAGAGAATAAAGTTATTTGGGCCCAATTTATTCTTTACAGACCTTGGTTGTTTACTGCATTGGTGCTTCCTGTTTCTCTGGGAAGTATCAAATTGATTATTAAAAGAATCTTTACATGATCTTCCAAGTAATCAAAATTAAGCTATTCAACTAGAATAATATATTCTTTTTCTTTATTATTTATTAAAGAGAGGTGCTGCATAGTCTACATTTCTACTGTTTAAAAATTACGTATAGTATGATATGAGAGGATAGAAATGATGTAAAGATAGAATGTATAGTAAAGAGGAGAGCAGAGTGAAAAGATTTGGAAAATTCACAACCTGGTCACATAAAGAGTGAAAAGGCATCTTTAAGAGAGTAAATTAAGGGTTTGGCCAAAAATCTGTTTGCTCGAAAAATTAGTACCCACAGAATCCTGAAACACATTTCAGAGATCTTTGAGGCAAGCTAAGACCTTGAGGGCCAGGTTTCTAGAGAGGTACTTGCAGGATCTCAGCCACTGCTGCCCCCTTCTGCCTCCAGTGTCTGATTCCTGCATCCAGGCGCAGTGCTCTTCTGCTGTCCCATCTTTGCCTTGAGCAGAGTAGAAGTAGTAAGCTTTGGCAACATTCATGCCGTGCTAACTCTGCAAGCCAACAGAGTTCCTGAGCTGTGGGGTATGGCTTCTTCCACCTAAATTTTAAAGGATGTTGCCTACAGCCTAGAGGTTCAGGCATAGACTTGCCATAAGGATGGAGCAACTGCAGAGAGTCCCTAGTAGGACAACATCCAGCAGAAATGTGCGATTGAATCTGCCACAGAGAGCCTCCACCAGGGCAATGCTTAGTGAATCCATGGGAGCAAGGCCACTTCATAGACTCCAGAACTGTTGAGCTGCCATCATGCAACACCAACTTTGGAGAGCTGAAGGCATGAGACTCCAACCTGTGAGAGCTGCTATGTGGGCCAAGCCAAGTAAAGCCATATGAGTAAGGCTCTCTGAGGCCCCAGTGAAACCAAGCGGTGGCACATAGAGTAAACAATTTTTCTAGAGTCTTACGATTTAATGTTGTGTGTCCTGTTTGGTTTTGGACTTACTTGGGCCATATTATTTCTTTCCTTTTGCTTATTCCTGCCTTTGGGAATGGGAATATTTATCCTATGCCTGTTCTACTTTGTATTTTGGAGGCAGATAACTTGTTTTGATTTCACAGTCTCATAGTTGGAAGGGAACTTGCCTTAGGATTAACCGTGCCTTGGTTACCACTGGTATCTGAGTTAGATGAGACTCTGGACTTTGGACTTTTAAGTTGATTCAGAATGAGTTAAGACTTTGGGGCTATTGGAATGGAATAAATGTATCTTGCTTGTGAGAACATGAGTTTTAGGGCAGTCATGCAATGCAATGGTTTGAGTGTGTACCTCAGAAAGCATGTGTTGGAAACTTAATCTCCAATGTAACAGTATTGGGTGGTGGGGCCTAATGGGAAGTGATTAAGCCATAAGGACTTTGTCTTCATGAATAAGTTAATGCCAATGTGAGTATGTGTATTATCACAGGGGTGGGTGCATTGTAAAAAGGAAAGTTTGGTCTCCTTTTCTCTTCTCTCTCTCTCATCCTCTCTCTCACTTTGACCCACTCTTATCCTTTTGCCTTCCATTGTGAGATGACACATTTTCTTTATAAATTATCCAGGCTTAGGTATTCTGTTATAGCAGCACAAAACAGACTAAGGCAAGCTCTAAATTTCATGTGGACTAGGACTTTATTCTGTAATTCCTTAACATTCCCACCAACATTTAGAAGACTTAAAAGCAGATTGTGAATATTTTATGAATTACATGACTCCTAACTTGCTAGATTCTCAAAATAAAATTAGATAATCCATTATAAAGTTTCTATTTTTTAAATAAGCACATTATATTGTTTTTGTAACATTATGAAAGGCTTCGTTTTCGATGGGATTTAAACTTTCCTTGAGAGATAAGAGATACATATAAGATAATAAATGTACAAAATATAATAGAGAAATAAAAGACAAAATATTTAGGGACAATATTTATCATATTTGTTGTATATGAAAGTAAAATGAAGATCCAACTGTTGAACAATCAATTATGCATGACACTGAGAACATCCTGGGCCACTAACAGTGTATTGTCTTGCAATGGTTTGTGTTGTATGAAAATATTTTAGTGGGATGACATAGACTGTGTAGGAAAAAAAATCTTTTCTTTCTTCTCAACATTGGTTAGAGTCTTAGTAAACCCCTATGTATAGTATCATATTCTATTAATATAAGCAGATGTGGAATGTACAAAGAACAGCAAATAAAATGCTTCAAATAGAACATAACTGATGCTAAAAGCATATTTTTCCAGTGTGATGGTTTTATCAATGCAAAAGAGAGTAGGATGTTTCTCAAATACAAAATATTTTAAAATGGTAAGTTTGTAGCTGCTAAGTTCTAGTTAACTTCAAGAATCCAGAAAACCAGGCACATATTTAAAGTTTAGTAGGACAGTAATATCAACTAGTGTCTTTAGTTGGTGATTTTCTTTCTCCCTACTTTATGTCTCTCAACATCCATTATTATCTAGGGAAAATGAGGTTGTGGTGTTTTGTTTTGTTTTGTTCTGTTTTTTTTCATGAAAGTAACATTCTGGATAGATTTTTTAAGGGAAAAATAATTAGATTTTATGTGTGTGTGTATGATATGTATGTATATATCACTTTTCCTTTGAGACAAAATAATTAGTAAGCAATTAGTAAGAACTAGTAAGGAACTAATCTATTCAGCTGTTGGCAAATTGATATGTGGTAAGGATTTCCTAGGACAGTCACAGGAGTGAGCTAAAAAAATGTCAAGGGAAAAAATTCAAAATATTAGGAAAAATTTATAATGTATATCAAGGTTAATAGATTGAAAAATATTCCCCCATTGATTTGTGCAGCAAAACTGCAGGCAATTTTAGCCTACAGGTGACATGGTAAATGCAATTTTTGTTGTTGAGCTTTTTGAGATTGTAATCTTACCACATTTAGAAAAAGGTATAAAATCCATTTAAGCTCTTAGGATAATGTCTGGCATATTATAAGAGATGAATTTGTGTTGGTGATGTTGTCATCATCATCACTGTTGTTATACTTCATAACTGGTGGATTGCTAAGTAATCTGGCACATCTGAGAAATGGACCTGTTGTTGGACACTTGAACTCCACTTCTGAATAAGAAGATGGCAGTTAACAGATATTTGGGAAGCCTGTTCTTATATTGATTACCACTGGGCAGAAAACAATCTCAAGGCAGAGTGATGTGTTCAGTCATAATCTGCCAAAGAGTAACCTGGATCTTGCTTTTAATTTTGGGGCCTGGGGAGGGGAATTCCAATTTAGCCTGGAAATTAGAGGCTACTGAAACTACCTATAGGTGATGGTTTTTATCCAACTGGTCACTCCTAGCCTGAATAGACATAGTAGGAGTTACTGAAAGTCAGAATCTCTGGAAAATGTTGAAGGTTCAAGCCAGGTGCCTGTAGTGATCTCGGTGTGGCTAATAAGCTTCTGATAATATTTACCATTTTGATTTTTCTGAAGTTAGGTAACAAGAAAGTAATCAAATAATCCACAAATATTTATTAAATGCCTATATAAGAATGTCTAGACATTTAAAATGTTTCAGATACTGTCTCCGTCCATAAAGTGTTTATCCTCATTCGATGAGAAAAATACTTTGAAAATATTTATTTTTAAAATATGTTACTAGTAACATTAAAGGTATAGCAGAGAAAGTAAAATCTCGTAAGACTTCAAAATGTTGCCTATATACTGTGTGCTATCATAATTGAAAACAGGTTTTAGAATTTTGTAAGCACAGCTATGAAAATAATTTACCCACCTGAAGTGAGCATATCAGTCACAGAATTAAAGACTTAACGAGTTAAACTTATTTATTTATTTATTTATTTTTGTTGCTTGGGATTGCAGATATTTTAGCAAATAATAACATGTTTTAGAAAATGTAGAAATGGCTGGGCGCAGTGGCTCGCACCTGTAATCCCAGCACTTTGGGAGGCCAAGGCGGGAGAATCACGAGGTCAGGAGATGGAGACCATTCTGGCTAACATGGTGAAACCCCGTCTCTACTAAAAATACAAAAAAATTAGCCGGGCGTGGTGACGGGAGCCTGTAGTCCTTGTTACTGGGGAGGCTGAGGCAGGAGACTGGCCTGAACCCGGGAGGCGGAGCTTGCAGTGAGCCGAAATCGGGCCACTGCACTCCAGCCTGGGCCACAGAGCGAGACTCCGTCTCAAAAAAAATAAATAAATAAAATAAAATAAAATGTAGAAATGAATTCCAAATTTCTGCCCAGCAGCTCCGCAATGAGAATCTTCCTTATGTGTAGCCGGCTTTATTTATGCTAAATCAATGCTCCAATGTTTTTTAAAAAATTCCCAAACAGTTCAGAAAAACAGAGCAGTCCCTATCCCTTTGCCCCACCAGGTAATTCTAAATCATAACTTTTTGATTCTTTGAGATCTTATCCCTGTTTTCCAACTCATCCATTCAAACAACAAATGAGGAGAGGTGGAAAGGGAATGAGGGAAGATAAATAATAGGTGATAAATTTGGGGAGGAAAAGTAAGAAAAGAAAAGACCAATCAGGTAGGATGGAATGGAGGAACACTGTAAAAATTCAACCTGAAAGTAAACAAGTAAGCTTATAATACTCTAATATTAAGTAAAAAAATTCTATCCATAAACCTATTATGTACCCTCAAAAATTAAAAATTTAAAAATTTAAAAAAAATTCCTTTCGAGCTTCTCTAAACCTGGCAACTAAGAAAAAAAAAATCAATTACATATTAATGAAGTCTTTCTCCTCTCGTTCATTAGCATTTTAGGTCACTAAACTCTTTTCACTTATTAATTGGCATCAGTATGTTGATTTACTAAGGATCACAGAGTATATACTCTGTGGAAGCAAAACTGGATCTGACATTTGCTAGCTCAGCCTGCTGCTTTCACATATCTTTTGTTAGAAAAAAAAAAATCTGTCTCTCTTTGCTAGAGTAAAGACGAAGAACTATCAGAGAAAATAGCCATTATTTTACCAAATTCATCAACTATAGAAGTAGAAGCATTTCTTCAAATATCAGTAGCTGTTTGGAACTTTTGATTAATCAGTAACCCTACAAAAATAATATGAATATGAATAAAGATAATTTGGAAGACACCAATGAGTAGCAAATTATATTTATTATAAAATATAGCAATTTAAATACCGTCATATATGTAATGATATAAAAGTAAAATGTTAGAGTTTATGAATATAATAATAGTTATACTGAATTATTCTTAGCTAGAAAAATTTTAAATTGACTTAACACAAAAGAAAATGTGAATATAGGATTTCGTAGGGTTAGTTTACATTTTGCTTTTTCCTAAAATATTATTCTATATAGGGTATAAAACTTGCTAGTACATACACACTCATGTACATGCATAGCATTTACATATCAGAAATGTATTATATATTATGTATATGTATATATCACAAATAAAAAATAAAATATTTCCTGTTAAAATGTATTTGCTAAAAATCTTTATAAAACGTGTTTTCATAATAACTAAAAGCATACTGAAACTGACCCTAATTTTATATATAAAATGTAATTCAAGAAAGACTTTTAAGTGCATTATATATACGTTTTAAGGTGAGTATGTAATGGAAATTTTCTGATCTTTGTCTGCCACCTAGTGGTGTACTCGACAGTGTCTTTTTTAAAAGGCTAGTGTAAAACTCACTAAATTGGAATTTACATATTGGAATTACAGACCCAGTCATTGAATGCTTATGAAGCTATGAGTAAACAGAAACAGAAATTCAGTGTATGTATTGTATGGTATTCATATATTACCGTGTCAATTACAAGGTTTTCCAAGGCTTGCTTTGCTATTTACAAAATGTAAAACTTCAAGATTAGAACGACCAGGATAGAGCTGTTGCCGTAAGGCATAATCTTCTAAATCAGGTTCCAAAGGAGCTAACTGTCAAAAGTTACGTGAAGTTTTAAAAGTCTAACTAGCTACCATGTACTGTTGAAGTATTTGTAATTGTGTAGGAGTTTCTGAAGCACTTGTATGTACACTGGTTCATTTAACTATGTCACATAACAAATTAAAATGTATATGAAATATTTGTTGTCTTAATGCTAACTTTATAAATTAATTACCTATAAAAGCAAAAAGATATATTGAAGTTATTTGGGTAGAATAATTAGACAAACAAAAATAATTATCGGTTGTACATTCATGCTCTTCTGTGTGGTAGAGAGTCTATTTTCTTGAATGAAGGAGAGGAGAGGTGGTAAGTGAGAGCAGATATATGTAGGTTCAAAATAAATGACAAATAGAGAAAGCCATACATTTCTAAAATAAAACACTCAAAATGAAAAGTTCAGGTGTGTATTATTTAAAATGCTCATTATACTCAAGGACAATATTGTTAAGTTAATATCTTTCCTTTGAAATATTTGTTCAGTAAAAAGAGCTTGTCATGAGCCTCCCGCTGCCCCTTTCTTCGCCCACCTGCTGGGAGATGCACTTGCATTTGTGAGTGAAGGCTGGTGTATATTAAAAACTTACTGGGTCTTTACAATTATCTGTAGCTAAGAGAAGTAACTTTTTCATATAGTGAGAATTGACTAATGCAAAGATTAAAATGTCCTGGGACCTGGACACAATTAATATTACATATTATAGAAAGGGAAGTGATTTATTATAAAAGGAACAAAAACATATGACTTCTTTGTCTTAAAATTAACATTAATAGAAAGGAAAGAATACCATTCTTTTCTTGGAGAAAGGTCAATTTACCTTTGAACCTGATTCTGTACTCTTAATCTGGGAAATGACTATTCTATAAGATTAGCGTTCATAATTAATTTCTAACCCTGTTACATTGTTACAGGATCATTGGAGTGTCATTTTTCTGGTCAGGAACCTCTGTGGCTGGTGGCGCTCTTGCCCTAGTTTTGCTCGGACCTGCTGGGCTTGTTTAACCTGCTCAGCCTGTCAGTCTTCACTCAGCTCACGCTACCAGCCTGGGTCTCATACCTGCCAAGGGTGACTCAGGCATGGAACAGCAAAGGGTGTGTAAATGAACATGGGGTCTAGCCACTAAGCAGAGTCAGATGTGCCAGTTACCACAGCGGGATAGGCAGCTCCAGGTGCTGGCATGAGTGCTGGCTCTCTGCAAAGCTGTGGCTGAGCAAGACACACTGCAAGCAGCTTCCACATTGCACTGGGAAACATGGTTGCACCTTGAAGCTTGGAGATGCGAGGAACTGCAGAGCCCCAAAGAGAGAGTCACAGTCCTGGCTCGAGAGGCTTCCAGGTCTGGGATTTCTGAAGGGCCACAGTTCTTCTTTACTCTTCAGCTGCAGTGTGTCGAGCAAGGAGCATGTTTCAGCCCTGTTTGTGTTACAGCTCTTTCAGCCCCACCATTTGACAGGTCCAGAGTTCTTGTCCTACCACCATGAAGAATGAGATATGGAGACAAGTGGAGAGTATGAGCAAGATGAATAGGAGTTTTATTGAGTGACAGAACAGCTAAGTCTCCTGCAGGGGACAGCTCCTTTCCACAGCCATGCAGCCACAGTGTGCAGATGAGTGTTCAGCTCCTAGCAGAGAGGAGACCCTGGAGTGGGAAGCTCCTCCCTGCAGGAAGGTTGTCCCATCTTCCCAGCTTTCAGCAGAGAGGAGGTCACGGAGTGGATTGTTCCTCTCTGCAGCTGGTCGTTCTGATGTCTGTTCTGCTCTGGCTGAGCCTTAGGGTTTTATGGGCCTCAGATGGGAGGAAGTGTGTGCTGATTGATTGGTCCATGGGTGGCCATGGGTGGACCAGAAAAGGCACCACATGTACTTACTCCAGTCTGCACGACTGGCAACCTGGCCTTTAGGCCCTCCCTGGCCTGAAGGTGGGGCTTCACTGGGGACCACCCCCTTCCACCCAGGAGCCTGTCTGTCTCCTGCCACCATCTATGGTGCCCAGGTTGCTCATGCAAAGGGACATCTGTATGCCAGCACAGGGCTGTTCTTAGTCCCCCTTGGCCTCCCTCCCATGCTTGTTGGTGCCCAAATTCCAGAGAGGCTCGAGGCAGCAGGGGCCTTGTGTCTCAGCATTTTACCAAGTGTGTGCATGCCTGGCCAGGCTGCAACAGTGCCCAGGCTTGGCCCACATTGCTCCAAGATTGGAGTAGATGCTGACAGTGGGGAGAAGCCAGACAGTGGGAGCAGGTACTTCCAAGCCTGCAAGGGCACGAGGGGTCTTCCTGAGACCCCAAGAGTGTAGGGATGCGGGGATGCACAGCCGTGGTTTCGGCAGCTCAGCTTCACCTGGGAGGATGGGGTACCTGCCTGCTCTGTGGAGCATTAGTCCCGACCAATGCGTTCCTGCTGCAGCCAGCATGATGGCAGTGGCTGCTTCAAACTGCTTGCCACTGCTGTCAATATGAGCCTGAAAGAAAAGCACAATTTTTATAAAACTGTCTGCAAGAAAGGATGCAACACTTATTTTTATAGGAGATAATCTATTAAAATTTTGTGTGGAAACTGGTGCTTATGAGAACACAAAAGTTAAAATGCAGATAAATTATTAGAATTATGAAATTATTAAATATTGTGCAATTGGTTTCCAAAGAATATAGTAAAACTATAATCACTAATAAGGTCAAAATGAGAAGAAAAGAAGTATGAATTTGCTGTGTTCCACTTTATACTTCAAGCATAGAGTCTTTTTGACATTAGGCTAGGCTCACTTCTGATGTAAGTAGGTATTTTATTCACAGATTTTAATTTATGTTGTAAAGGTATAGTATAATGTAGTCATTAGAAATAGAAATTAGTGCTATACAATATGCCGTATGTTTATTTGAAATTATAACTGCCAGGTGTCTAAAACATGGTAGTTATTTCCAAAAGTATTTTTCACAGTTTATTTTCAAATTTGCATTCCTCTTTTATTGTATGTACTTAGTTTAAAAAATGTCATTCTCACCCAAGGCTCTTATAAATGAAGCGTGGTACAAACTTATTTGTTTTTTCTGATTAAAAAATATGTTTTTGACATAAAAATACACATGTACAAAAACAAGAGAAAAATAATACTTAAAAATACATTCTTATTAGGCCTATGTGTATAATATATATTTCAATGTATTTAAAACACATGTGTGTTTATATATGGTTTTATAACTAAGTTTGGAATCTAAACTCTATCAAAATTAATTTTATATCATTATTTTTTGCTTCAATAATACTTTATTGAATGTAATATTTCATGCTATAGAGCTTTGTTCATATGCGTTTGGTAACCAACCATTATTGTGGAATATTCTCTATTAAAATCAATAAACAGCTCTGATTATTTTAGTCTATCCATTATAATTATTTTTAATACAAATGTCTAATATTTAAGTTAAATAACAAAGATATATTATAGATATTGATATGTATTTGTATATTGTCCTACAGACACTTATTTAAAACTCTGAGAAGCAACTGTTAACTACATATCAAAGCCTTAATATTTTACATCCTCTTATTATATATTTCTAGTCCTTTAAATCTGGCCAAAGAAAAACTCCAAAATGTATACAATGCTTTAAGCCTGAAATTTCAGTGTCATTTATTACTTTGAAATATTAGAAACCATGTATATACTTTAAAATGTCATAATGCTTAAGTAAATTCTAGTAGAGTAGTTTTGAGATATTATGTAGCTATTATTATAACAAAAAATCTATAATAATATGAATAATATAGATAATATAGCATTAAATGAAAATAATTACTTATAGTGTGTTAACATATTTTTAAGAAACAATACAAGGATATTAGAATATATACCAAAATAACCCTAGGCATCTTTGAGTGGTAGGAATAGGGGCCATCTTTTCTTTTTCCTGCCTTTCTTCTTATTTAAAAATAAACCTATGTTAATACATCAATAAACTATATAATTGTACTTTAAAACATTAATCGTGTATGTCTACCATTCCTCAAATTGGATCATTTGACTGCCAAATTATTTACTTAATAGCAAAATAAGATTCTAACCACTGACATTTATAATTGAAAAATCATAAATATGTTCTTCTGACAATTTCTCTTAAAATGTAAGAGAACTCGGCCGGGTGCAGTGGCTCACGCCTGTAATCCCAGCACTTTGGGAGGCCGAGGCGGGTGGATCATGAGGTAAGAAGATCGAGACCATCCTGGCTAACACGGTGAAACCCCGTCTCTACTAACAAATACAAAAAACTAGCCGGGCGTGGTGGCGGTGCCTGTGGTCCCAGCTACTCGGGAGGCTGAGGCAGGAGAATGGCGGGAACCCGGGGGGCGGAGCTTGCAGTGAGCCAAGATGGCACCGCTCACTCCAGCCTGGGCCACAGAGCGAGACTCCGTCTCAAAAAAAAAAAAAAAAAAAAGTAAGAGAACTCACATATGAACACACCCCAGAATATGTTTTTCTTCCTTTCTAGTTCATAAATGCTACATAGCTGTGATTGGCTACTGATATTTAAAAGGGGTAAATAGTCTTATCAGGTGCAGAGTAAGCAAGAAAAGCTACTTATAATTTGGAGCAGTACTTTCTAAACTAACCTAAGGAACTCTAAGGGAAACAGTTTTTATAAAGATTTATGGATTCTTAGTTGTGCCAAATAGCTGCCAAAAATGTGCAGTTTATACATATATAAGTAATGTAATTGCAAATTCAATGAAGGGACCAGTGTCAGAGTCATAGTAATATGAATACTGAAATGAATGAAAATTTTGAGAAAAATTAACATTGTTGCTTTCTTTTTCAGTAGGTAAAATATCTCATTCAATTAATGAATGGTAGAATTACAGTTACTATTATTTAGATGTCTTATTTATATTAAATATTACATTGTGATGAGGTTTTATAGTAAAAAATTATCAAAATATAGTGGACATATGTTTCTATAAAACAGTTTAAATCAAATCTTAAACAAATGAAGCCTCAAAATATAATTAAGTCTCATTAACCTCTCCAATGAGAAATAATTTAAATGTTAAAAGCACATATAAATCTTATTGTATAGTTGCTGTTTTTGAGATTTATTGTTGTTTGCTTTCTGCCTTCATGTCTTCTCTATTTTCTTCTCATAGTGGCTTGCAGCTAGCAGGAGATACTCCCTTGTAGTAATGTCATTTACCCCTGACTCTTGCTGTGCCTGTAGATTTTACAATCTAAGTCAATTCCACTCACAGTAGGGGCCATTGGCAAAGTACTTCAGTTCAGAACAGCAAATTGGTTAAATTCTCATTTTGGGTGTCCAAGGGATGCCCATGGGAGACTGACTTCCAAACATCCAAACAAAAGATTTCTAGTCTTAGTAAGACAAATATATACTTTATAAGCTTAGCTGAGATACAGTAATGCTTATAATCTGTAATCTCAAATATATTCACATCTTGCTTACCTGACCATTTTTACTGTTAATTATAATTCAAAAAATGTTTTACAAAAATGTAAAGTTCCTATTCTCAAAGAAGCTAAATTACAGGCATATCATAAAATATAGAGTGTCATATTGTAGACGTTTCAAACTTGTGGCATTGTCAACAGCATTCACGTAGTCAAATCAGATATAAACTGGCTTATTTCTAAACCAAGCTAAGAAGTAAACTTAATCTAAATTCTTGGATAAAAAGAACTTTTCAGATTTCAGCCAACTTCTTTCTCCTTCCTAATTTACTTATAAACAAAGAGTCTCCAGTAAAGACTCTAATAGAGACTGTCTGTTTATAAGTAAATTAATTTTATCAGCCTCTGAAGTCAGACTCCAATTTTAGGGAAAACGTGCAGGTGATTGCAGTGGACGTATATCAGCCTTTTTGGATAGCCCATTTGAACTGCTATCCTATGCTTGGGAAATGCCAAACTGAATGATGTCAGTGACATGCATATGCTTTTCCAGCATCACTTATGGGCAGAACACAGATGGCTGTCCTGGGCTCTGTCAAACACAGCAAGCATGTGCCTAGATTTGGAATTAGGAGATAGGGAAACAAAGGAGCTACCATTGAGTCTCAGTAGAGACAGAAGCAGTTGTGGTTAATGCAGATTTCCGGGACAGTTGTGGCAGTAGTGTTGGTGGTGGATCCAGTATCTGGGGTTACCATTTAAGAACTTCAGCATTCAGCGATCATTAGCAGCAATAACTGTGATGATGTCTTGTGGCAGGACTGGGGTTCAGTTTCAAGTTTCAAGGTTCAGTTTCATGCTAGAGAACCCTCAGACCGGTTCTCCAGCCCTTTCCGTGATTTTGGAACTATTCAATATCATTTTCATAAATTGCCTTTCTGCTTATAGAACTCATACTGATTTCTCTTGCCTGTGACTAACAACTCCAATAAGTTGTCTAAATCAAAAAGACTGCGATTAAAGATGAAGGAATGCGCAGAAATGGCAACAGTGATTGGCCTTCAGGTAAGCTTGATGATTCAGTCTTATGGTTGTTGCCCATTTGTGAGGTGTGAGGCACTAGATAATGTAAAGAACCTCTGACTTCAGTCAAAAGATGATTGAATTGAGTCATACATAGGATTCAAATAAGGCACCTTTTGCAATAAACTTGTGTTTGGGGAGAAAATGCTTATACATATATTGGCAAATATATAAACAATTGTGATGACTTCATTTCACTGCTTAAACACCAATCTATTCACATAGTTCTCCTTTTACGTTCAAGTCAGAAACTGTGCTTTTATATTTTTCTTTATCTTCGGTTGTAGCTCCTCAGATAGAAAGTTTACTCCTATACTCCTTGACAAGTTATATAAAAAAATGAGTAAGTATATTAAAAACGTTTAAAGGTGTTATCATTAAAATTTTAAAGAAATGATTTGACTAGATATAAATAAACTATAATCATGGGGAGAATAGAAAGTTGTACATCAGAAACCAATATTTTTTGACCATTGTTTTACAGAACACTGTTTCAAATAAGAGATAGCATAGTTTATGTAGAGCATGGGCCAGAAATGGAAATACTTAAATGACTTGCTAAAAATGATAATTGTATGAATTGTGCTGTGTATAAGACAAGAGGAAATGGTGATGGCAGTGACAAATTGGTTAATGCATAATTTTATTAAAGAATTTTAATTTAATTTTAAAACTCAGACATAATGAACACACACACACACACACACACACACACACACACACCACTGTGAGTACTAGAAAACTTATCTGTAGGCTTAATTTTATCTACAAAACAGATTTTCATATAATTTCTTATTTAGAGTTGGTTTCAGGACATATAATCCCTCCTCCTCTGTTTCTTTCTTTCTGAAGGTCTTTGTTGGTTTCTCAGTCCTATAACTCAAAGGACAATATATATACCTCTGTAACTCAATGAGTTAGAAGTCTATTTATCCACTGCCCATTGCAGACAAGTGTGTTATTCTGATTAGAAACTATTATTAAACACACACTACTAAATTTGATTGATAAATTTAGAAGGCTAGTGGGTGAATATTCCTTGATTCCTGTTACATTTAAGACACAAGATTATCTGATAGTATAAAGACCTTTTCATTAATGCTTTAAGAAAATATATGATTTTTCTTTATTGTAGTACACAATTAAGGGTATCCATTACCCAAATAAAGTAAAAGATTGTATATTGTCATTAGGGAATATGGTGAATTATTAATGTATTTTTCTCAGTTATCTATGTGTTAAACAAAGCTTATAATATGTTACAAGGTTACATCCATTTTGGATGTGTGGATAATTTCTTATTCACATAAAATAGGTCAGGAGAATGCAGAAAATATGCTGATGGCTGTGTTTTTAATGTTCATGTTACTGAATGTTAATAAAATTCTTTGATATGGAGGTCAAAAACATTTTTTTTTATTTCCAAAACTTTCTAGAGCTGTCTGCATTTTTCATTCAGAAAAAGAAACCGTGTATGGAAAATATTTAGCTGTTTGGGAAAAGCAATTGCTACATAATACACCAGTTACCATACAACTGTCATATAATACAATGAAGCGCTTACCAAAACATCATGGCTTCATTTTATTTGTTTGTTTTATGCACATAAATATTTTCCACATGAATAATGTCAAAATGTCTTCTGATTCAAACTGAAATTCACAACGCCGTTTTTTTTCTTCTCCAAACAAATTTTAACATGTAAGTTTTACTTAGAAGTTCTTACTGAAACATGAAAGTTAAGGTGAAGCCTATTAAGTCATTTGCTCAGGTAAGATACCTTATCACAATTCACAACACTGCATCTACAATATTCTCTCCTAGGAATAATTTTTTTTCAAAGATTTTTGAACTTCAATATATTAGTGTAACATTAAAAGGAGTTAAAGGGTTCCAGTGTTTGGGAAGGCAACTGAGAAAACTGCGAGTTCTCAACACAAAAACTAAGAAACCACCTACAGGTGCTTTGAAAAGCTTTTTGTCCATTTTTTTTCAGAAGTAACTGCTGCCAACATATATGTTGAGATTTTTTTGAAATGGTTAATTCTTAGTAGAGTTACAAAGAGTTGATCACAACTCCCTATCTTTTCCCCAAACATCTACTGCCACCTATACTTGCATTTCAAAAGTGTTTGGGGATCATTTGTGAATCATATAATTTTCAGGACCAAGATCATAGGTTTGGTATCATGAGAACCGTACTCTAGAAAATCAAAGTGCAACAAATGTGTCAATAACATATCTCAATGGTTTTAAGATCAACTTTTTGATTTTGTTAATTTCTGGCCCAATTTAGAAGTTAAACGATTCCTCATCCCTTGAAAAAATAGAAACGTTCTCATAAACACCTTTTATTATATTTTTGTCTTCTGTCAATTGTTTCTGTATCTTGTGAAATGAAACTAACCCAGCGGCCAAGGTGAATGAGAGAAGGGTGGTCACACCTGCTTTGTTCCCAGAGAGGGCAGCTTCAGAGAAACATCTTGTTTGCACCTCTGAGCTAAGATGGTTCCTATAACTGGAGCTCAAGTTCTGGTGGGATAACTTCTTCCACCAGCTGCCTGAAAGGCACAGCTAAAGAAGATTTCTGGTTTGAGCTTGGAAACTACCCAATCAAAACTTAACTGTTTTCAACCAATTAGGACTGAACAAGTTGGAATTCTTCATATGCATATGTGGACCTCATTGAGGGTTCAGGCAGGAACTTTCCCTATTCATTAAGCCAGACCTTCTGTTTGTTCTCTGGAGCTTGCTTCACATTTGTTTCAAAGGTGTCTCCCCAATTTGAATATTGTTTTTTGTTTTTGTTTTAAAAACAAAACTCTCTTTTGTTTTTCCTCTGAAGACTTCATTGACTTCTGTTAACAATATCAGGTATTTCTTTGATTGCAACATCATTGGGATCTAAAGAGTTTATGTAGAATATATTTCCATTCATTTGATAATATTGGATATGAATACTTCTAGGGGTAAAAAAAGAGCTAGAGTGTTTTTTTGTTTTTTTGTTTTTTTGTTTTTTTTTTGGTTTTGTGTTGTTTTTTAGATTCAGGGACTACACGTGCAGGTTCGTTACATGGATATATTGTGCAATAGTGAAGTCTGGGCTTTCAGTGTGCTGGTCACCTAAACAGTGAACATTGTACCCAATAGGTTGTTTTTCACCTTCTCTCAGCCTCCCTCTCTTGGAATACCAAACATCTGTTATTTGTCTGCCCAGGGCTGTTTTTAAAATTTGTAGAAGAAATTGCTCACAGTTATCTTTAAAATGAACCTTTGGATTGTTTCACATTCAATTTGTATGGAAAATATCCTTGGCATCAAGAGGCATAATAAAGGTGATATTTGCAAATAAAAAACAAAAGTAGAATTTTTTTGAGCTACAGTAGAGTTCCAACATCAAAACTTTAATATATGTAGTCTCTGTTGTTCCTCAGCAAGGTACCTTTTTGGATTTGATGTGAGACTTTTAAACTCCTGCGTTTTTCCATATGTAAATAAACATTAAAACAAAATCATAATATCATCTCTTATTAAGCATTTGCCTGCTTGTCTTTTAAGTACACAACTTATTCACACACATAAATTGATAATATATTAAATGAGAAATGTAATTAATATTGGCTCATTTTTCTTCTTTGAGAGTTTTGTGAATAAATGTTCATTAATCTAGTGGCAAATGCACCCTAAAGTTGTATAATTCTCACCCTTTCTGGATGACTTTAATAAGATGTAATCTATTTTTCGTTTTCTTTCCTCTCTTTGCTCCAGTTGCACTTCTATAGGTCCTAAATGTTTATTTATGTACATATTTGGTTATTCATATGTAAACATTTGTCAACTCAGTAAAACTCATTGAAGGGTACTCATTACTTTAAAGAGAAAAAGGAACTCATTGCAGTGAAACTAAATGTAAAAACTATCAATACAAATTTTTAAAAATAGCAAATCAGAAGTTTGGTCCTTACTTAATTGATGGGATCCAAATATCATCTGAGAAAGACGTATTATTTTACTCTTTCAAAAGTCTTTAAGATGTGTTGTGCAATATATTTTGAAATATCTGTGTTTGTGTATATATACTTTTAAAATTATATGTTCTAAACATAAAAACTTAAGCAAAATATTATACTCGAAACAGCTACAGTATTGAGATTGATTTTTCTTATCTGAGTACAAAGTTCAATTTTTCCCTAAATAGGTGCATCCGCTTACAAAATCAATACAAATAGCAATTTAGTCTGTAATACTGAAGATAAAAGTTCTGAAAATTATGGGAACATCAATCATAAAGTAATACATCGTAAAATTGATAGCACAGTATATTCTACAGAATTGTGCAGTGTATTTTCATATATATAAGTGAGATACAGGATATTTTGAAAATAGGTAACATAGAATGGTAGAATTATTTTTTCTGAATTTTATCATATGTGTAATGGTTTTCTCATTTACTCTCCAGAAAGCCCCATCCCTTTTAAAGTTGGCACCCTCCTCCGAGTATATAAACTCTATTTCTTGTTTACTTTGTTCCAAGAGTACCCTCCCCATAATGGCCAATAGCTTCAGAAGAGAGGTAGCCTACTCTGAAATCACAGTCTCAGGCAAAACTGAAGATAAGGGAAAGCCACTCCTTCCTGCAAAGGGATAGAGTACAAGGCTCAAGTCTGGCTTTATCCAAAGATATCACTTGAATTTTAACTAGAAAGCTGTATGGCCTTTCCAGCTGATATGGTTTGGTTGTGTCCCCACCCAAAACTCATCTTGAATTGTAATAATCCCCATGTGTCAAGGGTGGGACGAGGTTGAGATAATTGACTCATGAAGGCAGTTTCCCCCATGCTGTCTCGTGATAGTGAGTGAGATTTCATGAGATTTGATGGTTTTATAAGGGGCTTCCTCCTTCACTTGACTCCCATTCTGTCTCTTGCTGACATGTGAAGGAGTACTGTTTGCTTCTCCTTCCGCCATGATTGTAAGTTTCTTGAGGCCTCCCTAACCATGCAAAACTTCGAGTCAATTAAACTTCTTTTCTTTATAAATTGTCCAGCCTTGGGTATGTCTTTATTAGCAGCATGAGAACAGACTAATACACCAACCCAGTAATTGCTCTCTCCGTGGCCGAAGGTATAATGTGAAGACAAGTCCAAAGGGCCACTGGTTAAAGACCTGTGAGTTTAAGGCTCCCATAAGGCCTGATATGTGGCCAGTAGTAATTCTATTAAGGTTTGGGTTTTTTTTTTCCTTTGGTGGCGGGGGTTGGGGGGGGGGATTTTGTTGTTGTTGTTTTTGCTAGAAGGCAGGTTTTATTTGTTTTGTTTTGTTTTTTCCATCAGAAGCCCATGGGCAATTAATGGCCATCTTGAGTACATACAAAGTTCCAAAAACCATGATGGCTTCCTTGTCTTGCTCCACTTCTCAAGGAGAATGTGTCCGGTTTTTTCCCATTCACTGTGAAGTTGACAGTGAGTTTGTAATAGATGACTCTTATTATTGTGAGGTATGTTTCCTTGCTGGTTAGTCTGTTGAGAGTTTTTATTATGAAGGGATGTTTGATTTTAATTCTGTTTATGTGGTGAATCATATTTATTGATTTACAAATGGTGAAAAAATCTTGCATTCCAGGAAAGAAGCCTGATTAATCATGGTCAGTTAAGTTTTGATGAGATATTGGATTTGGTTTGCTAGTATTTTGTTGAGGGCTTTTGCATCTATATTCATCAGAGACATTGGCTTGTAGCTTTCTTTTTTGGTTTGTGTCTTTGCTGGATTTGGTATAGTATTGGAAGTGCTAGCCATCCCATCAGAAAAGAGGAATAAAAGAGATCCAAATAGGAAAAAAGTCAAACTATCTCTCTTTGTGGATGACATAATTGATATAATTGTATACCTAGAAAACTTTAAGGACTCTACAAAAAGGCTCCTGGAACTGATACATGACTTTAGTAAAGTTTGTGCATATAAAATCAATGTACAAAAATTAGTAGCATTTTTATATGCCAGTAACACTCAAGCTGAAAACAAAATCAAGAGCAAAATCCCATTTATAACAGCCACAAAAAAATTAAAACACACGAATATATATATATATATATATATAACCAAGGAGACCAACGATATCTACAAGGAGAAGTGCGAAACACTACTAAAAGAAATTATAGATGACACAAACAAGTGGATAAACAGTCCTTTCCCATGAAGTGGAAAATTCAATATTGTCAGTCATACTGCCAAAAGAAACTTCCAGATTCAATGCTATTTCTATCAAACTACCAATGACATTTTGTATAGAGCTAAAGAAAACTATTCTAAAATTCATATGAAACTAAAAAAGAGCCCATATAGCCAATGCAACCCTAAGCAAAAAGAGAAAAACCAGAAGCATCACATTACCTGACTTCAAATTATACTATAAGGCAACAGTAACCAAAACAGCATGGTACTGGTACAAAAAGAGACACACATACCAACGAAACTGAATAGAGAACCCACAAATAAAGCTACACACATACAGTCATCTGATCTTTGACAAAGCTGACAAAAATAAGCAATGGGAAAATAATTCCCTATTGTATTAATAGTGCTAGGATAACTGGCTAGCCACGTGCAGAAGAATGAAACTGGATCCATATCTTACACCATATAGAAATATTAACTCGCGATGGAGTAAAGATTTAAATGTAAGACCTCAAACTATAAGAGTCCTGAAGAAAACCTAGGAAATACTCTTCCTGACATTAGCGTTAGGAAATAATTTGTGATTAAGTCTTCAAACGGAATTGCAACAAAACAGAAATTGACAAGTGGAACCTAATTAAACTAATGAGCTTCTTCTGCACAGCAAAAGAAATCATCAACATAGTAAACAGACAACCTACAAAAGAAGAGAAAATATTTCAAACTACTCATCCAACAAAGGCCTAATATCCAGAAACCGTAAGAAACTTGAAAAATTAAACCAGCAAAAAACAAATAATTCCATCAAAAATGGGCATAGGACATGAAAAGATACTTTTCCAAAGCAGACATACATGCTACCAAAACAATGTATGAAAAATGGTCCATATCACTCACATCAGTAATCATCAGAGAAAGGCAATGCAAAACCACAGTGAGATACCATCTCATACTGGTCAGAACAGCTGTGATTAAAAGTCAAAAAACAACACATGCTGGCAGAGAAAAGGAAATGCTTATACACGTTTGGTGGGAAAGTAAATTAGTTCAACCACTGTGGAGAGAAGTTTGGAAATTCTCAATGAACAGGGAACTTAAAACAGAAATACTATTTTACCTAGCAATACCATTATGGGGTATACATACAAAAAAATAAAATCATTTTTTCTTTTCCCCAAGATCGTGGATTGGAAGCAGTGTTACCATACCTCTCCCACTTGGAAAGAAAGAATAGTATGTAGAGATTCACACTGTGAATTTTTTACCAATAAACAATGCAGGAACTTAATAGGAAAATCAAAAGAATCCACAGACCCTTTGAAAGAAGGAGCGTGCTGAAGCCTACTCCATGAGAGCAGTGAAAAACCGTAAGTCCCTAGAGTGTGAGAGGCATAGAGACTTCTTCCAGAATACACATCCCCCCGGGAACCTGAAAATACACGCCATGAGAGAAGGCTTTAACCTCACCCAGAGCTGGAATTGATGTAGGGAGTGGTAAGAAATACAAAAGTAGAAGTAGCAGTGGGAAATGGCTTGCAGACATTCCCAGGCTCCAGCATGGGCCAAGGGAAGCCATTCCTGATTATATCTCACTGGCCACCTGGCCTTATAGGCAGATGGGGAGGGAGATGGTCTATAAGCCAAGGTTGCTATCTCTGCAGGTAAAGCTTATGGCCTGGGGCAGGTCTGAGTTCTCTATGCAGACTGCCTGGATCTTAACCTGGTGCTATTAGCAGAGCACTGAGGGAATGAGAGCTGCCTTGCCAACTGTATAGGAGTTGGGTGAGGCTTACTGCTGCCTGCTAATCCCTACTCCCTTTGCAAACTCTTCTGGGCAGCAGAGGCAGTTATATTCCTCTCTGGAATATTAACCCAGTGGCCTGAGAAGCATCCCCTGACTCTCACAGGGGCTGTGGCTTGCCCCTTTCAAGGAGATTTCAAAATGAAGACACACCTAAATTTGCCCCCATCTAGCTGTGCCCCTCCACCCTCCCTGGTAGCTTAACACAAAGAACATAAATTTTCAAGAGTTTTATAGTCCCACCAATCTCCTGAGAAACCAGAATACCTCCCCGGGGGAATTTAGGGCAAGCTCAAATCCCACTGCTACTACCATAGCTGGTGCTTTTTTGCAAGAAGTACCTCCTGGCTGGAGACTAACTGACACAGTCTATTGCAGCATCTCTAGGTAGAATAACTGATACAGTCTATTGCAGCATCTCTAGGTAGAATAACTGATACAGTCTATTGCAGCATCTCTAGGTAGAATAACTGATACAGTCTATTGCAGCATCTCTAGGTAGAATAACTGATACAGTCTATTGCAGCATCTCTAGGTAGAATAACACTGCACCCAGGAAAGAGAAAATGGCTGCATAACCTCAGCTATGCTCACTGATTGCAACACCATGGCTAACCAGAGGTCCTGAGTTTTTGTGCATAACAAATGCACTATGATTATATAACTTACATTCAAGAAAGCCAGTACACTAAGCCTATCTACATTGAAGGAATCTCACAGTCTACGTCACTCCCCTGCCACCTCCATCAGAGTTGGTCTGGTATCCATTGCTGGGAATGTTGAACACAGGTCACATCACTGGATCCCATGAAGACATTTCCTAGCACCAACCTAGAGTGTGGCAGTGTTATTGGGTGGCTAGACCCAGAAGAGCTATAGCAATTACTGTAGTCTGGCTCTCAGGAATTCCTACTCCTAGGAAAAAGGGGAGAGCACTACATCGCGGGAACACCCCATGGGACAAAATAATCTAGACAGCAGGCCTTGAATCCCATATTTTTCTGCTGGTGGGAAGTGTGTTAAAGAGGAGACACAATTGCAGTGCTGGAGTCTGCATCTCTAACCCAACAGTCCAACAGCTGTCATGCTTATGAAGGGTCTTGAAGAAGGGGTTCTTGTTCTTTCCTTGTTTACCACTGTAGACACAGCTGAGGTTTCTCCCATAGGAACTCAGTGTAAATGCACCTATGGACAGCCTTACTGAAATAATTTGGGGTGATTGCATCCTCACAGTAGGAGCACTTCCCAGGATCAGGCTTGCAGAAGAGGGACAGTCACAGTTCTTTCAATTTGGAACATTAACATTCTTATAGATAAGAAGAGGTGCCTGTCTGACTGGAATAGCTGGAGCACTGGGACAGGAGTGAGGTTGGCAGGTGGATAAATTTTCTTCTAGTCTGGCAGGGGAGCTGAAATAGCTCTCACCCTTCACTCTGATGAAACCTCAGTACATCTAATTGAGAACTCCCCTAGCCACTTTCATCAAGGTGGGGACCTCTGCCAAACATTAGATATTGCATCTACCCACCTTCTTTAGCTACAAACAGTTCCTACCAAGGGGTACCTCTCTTACTCCCCTAAAGCTTGAATTATCAACTCAGTAAATCAAATACTGAGAAAAAAAATAAAATAAATAAATAAATAAATAAAGTGCACACCATGAGGGGAGAATGAGATGACCTTCAAGAGATCCTTGCATTTCAACCCCACAGGAGACAGTGAACTTTTCCACAAACCAAGTACGTACTACTACTGCCAGCATCTATAAAAGCCAGCACACCAAGGCTCTCTCAAGGAACCTACATAAAAGTTTTACTTCTAAAAGCATCAAATTAGGTGATAATAAACTATAAACGTTAAAGTCACATCCTTAAGAGGGGGAAAAATATATATAAAAAAAAACAATCAAATTGAAAATAAATTAAAGAACAATTTGAATAAATGGCCTATCCAAATAAGAAGGAACCAGAAAAGTAATTCTGGTAAGACGACAAAACAGGGTTCTGAGACATCCCCAAAAGATCACACTAGCTCTCCAGCAATGGATCCAAAATAAGATGAAGTCTTTGAAATGCTATATAAAAAATTCAGAAGGTTGCTTATTAAGCTACTCAAGGAGATATCAGAGAAAGGTGAAAACCAACATAGAGAAATTTGAAAAAAAAAAATTCAGGATAAGAAAGAAAAATTTCACAGAGTGATAGAAACCATAAAGAAAAAAACAATCAGAACTTCTGGAAATGAAAGACACGTTTAGGGAAACACAAAATGCAGTGGAAAGTTTCAATAGACTAGAACAAGCAGTAAGAAAGAATTTCAGAGCTCAAAGACAAGGCTTTTGATTAATCAGACAAAGATTTGAAAATAAGAATAAAAAAAAAATGAGGAAAGTCTCCAAGAAATGTGGGATTATTTAAAGCAACCAAACCTAAGAATAATTGGTGTTCCTGAGAGAGAAGAGAAGGCTAAAGTTTGGAAAATGTATTTGAGGGAAAAACTGAGGAAAACTTATCTGACCTTGCTAGAGATTTAGACATTCAAATACATGAAGCTCAAAGAATTCCTGAGAAATTTATGGCAAAAAGATCACCCCCAAAGATCACCAAGGCACATAGTCATCAGGCTATCTAAAGTTAACACAAAGGAATGAATTCTAAGGGCTGTGAGGCAAAAGTATCAGGAACCCATTCAGAAAAACCTTTCAGACTAACAACAGACTTCTCAGTAAAAAACTTGCAAGCTAGAAGGGATTAGGATCCTATCTTTAGCCTACTTAAGGAGAATACTTTCCAGCCAAGAATTTTGTATCCAACAAAACTAAGCTTCCTAAATGGAAGAGACATAAAATCTTTCTCAGACAAACAAATGCTGAGGAAATTTGCCACTACCAAGCCAGCACTACAAGAAGTGCCAAGAAGAATTCTAAATCTTGAAACAGAAGCTCAATATGAATTAAAATATAAATTCTTGAAAGCACTAAACTTACAGGGCCTATAAAAGAATAACACAATGAAAAAAAAAAGTATCTATGTAACAACTAATATGATGCATAGATCAGTATCTCACATCTCAATATTAACGTTAAATGTAAATCTCCTAAATGACCCACTTAAAAGATACAGAATTACAGAATGTATTAAAAAAATACAACAAACCAAATATCTGCTGTCTTCAAAGAGAACTACCTAACACATAAGGATTTATATAAACTCAAGGTACAGGAGTGGAAAAATATACTCCATGCAAATGGAAACCAAAACCAAACAGAAGTAGCTATTCTTATATGAGACAAAACAGACTTTAAAGCAACAACAGTAAAAGAAAAAAAATAGACAAAGAAAAACATTATATAATGATAAAAGGATCAGTTCAACAAGAAGACATTACAATTCTAAATTTATATGCACCTAATACTGGAGCTCCCAGATTTTTAAAATGATTACTGCTAGACCTAAGAAATGAGATACACAGCAACACAATAGTAGTGGGGGACTTAAGTATTCCACTGATAGCACTAAACAAATCATCAAGACAGAAAGTCAACAAAGAAACAATGAACTTAAACTATACCCTAGAACAAATGGACGCAATAGATAGTTACAAACCATTTATCTCAACAACTGCAAACTATAATTCTTCTCATCAGCACATGGAACATTCTCCAAGATAGACCGTATAATAGCCCACAAAACAAGTCTCAATAAATTTAAGAAAATTGAAATAATATTAAATATCTTGTACATCACAGTGGAATAAAACTAGAAATCAACTCCCAAAGAAACCCTCAAAACTATACAAATACATGGAAATTAAATAATCTGCTATTAAATGATTGTTGGGTTAACAATAAAATCAAGATGAAAGTTTAAAAATTATTTGAAATGAATGAGAATAGTGACAGAAGTTATCAAAACCTCTGGGATACAGAAAAAGAAATGCTAAGAGGAAAGTTCATAGTGTTAAATGCCTCCATCAAACAGCCTGAAAAAGCACAATTTGACAACCTTATGTCACACCTCAAGGAACTACAGAAATAAGAACAAACCCAAAGCCAGCAGAAGAAAAGAAATAACAAAGATTGGAGCAGAACTAAACAAAATTGAAACAAAACAAATACAAAAGTTAAATGAAACAAAAATATGGCTCTTTGAAAAGATAAATAACATTGATAGAACATTAGTGAGATTAACCAGGAAGAGAGAAAACCCAAATAAGCTCAATTAGAAATGAAACACAGACATTACAACTGATACCACAGAAATACAAAGAATTATTCAAGACTGCTATGAACACCTTTATATACACAAACTAGAAAATCAAGAGAAAATGGAAAGCATTCTGGAAACATAAAACCCCTGCTCTCTCCCAAATCTCATGTCTTTGAAATTCAAAATACAAGCCTGCCCTTCCAGCAGTTCCCCACAGTCTTAACTAATTCCAGCATTAACTCAAAAGTCCGAGTCCAAAGTCTCATTTGAGACAAGGCAAGTACCTTCTGTGTATGAGCCTGTAAAATCAAAAGCAAGTTAGTTACTTCCTAGACACAATGTGGGTACAGGCATTGGGCAAATATAACCATTCCAAATAAAAGAACTGGCCTAAAGAGAGGGGCTGCAGTCCCCTTGCAAGTCCAAAATCCAATAGGGCAGTCATTAAACCTTAAAGCTCCAAAGTAATCTCCTTATACTCCATGCCTCACATCAAGGTCACACTGATGCAAGAGGTGGGCTCCCATGGCTTTGGGCAGCTCTGCCCTTGTGGCTTGGCAGGGTACAGCCCCCCTCCCAACTGCTCTCATGAGCTGGCATTGAGTGTCTGTAGCTTTTCCTGGTGCACGGTGCAAGATGTCAGTGAATCTATCATTCTGGGGTCTGGAGGACAATGGCTGTCTTCTCACAACTCCACTAGGCAGCTCCCCAGTGGTGACTCTGTGTGGGAGCTCCAACCCACATTTCCTTTCTGCATTGCCCTAGCAAAGGTTCTCCATATGAGTTTGCCCCTTCAGTAAACTTCTGCCTGAACATCCAGGAGTTTCCATACATCTTCTGAAATCTAGGTGGTGGTTCCCAAACCGCAATTCTTGTATTTTGCACACCTGCAGGACCAACAGCATGTGGAAGCTGCCAAGGTTGGGAGCTTCCATCCTCTAAAGCAATGTCCTGAGCTGCTCCTGGCCCCATTTATCCATGGCTGGGTAAAAGACGGGGACTGAATGAACTGAATGAACTGATGAGTGTGAATTTCATAATGACTTTTTGTTTGAAAAAAATCCTGCCTCCTTAATACTTTCCATATTTATGTAAACTTCTTTTGTTTGTTTTCTCTTAAGGTATAATACACAGCCAAACCACATCATTAAAGTTTAAACTTTTCATGAGCTACTCTGAAATTAGTTTATAGAAAGAGAAAGGAAGAGGAGCAAAGACTGGTTTCTGGCTACTGCAAAGTTTAAAATGGGAAGAACGGTCAACAATGGAGATCAAAATTGATATTCTGGAGGAAGATCCAATGCAGCAGAATAAAAACATGAAGAGTGTGATTTAATGAAAGACAAGACAGGGTAGGAAGGTAGACTCTAAGAAAGATACTCAAAACATAATTTCAAATAATGGTAAAAATATGAACAATCAAGTTGGAGAAGGGCATAGACTATGATGGAATGGTGGGTGACCTTTATTAGGGTGGTGGAAAAGTAATTGTGGTTTTTGCCATTACGTTTAATAGATAGGCCTAATACATAGGGTTTTCCTGCAAGACATAGCTAAAAAATGATTTTGGCAAAGATCTTGATAATTTGAAAGAGAAAGTCATGTGAAGTTCTAGATAAAGAGTTCTCCAGGTCATGAAGTAATATGCATGAAAGCTGAAATGGGTACACACTTAAATTGTTGCAGGAATATGAGCCTGTCCAGTGTGGCCAGAGCGGAAGGAAATGTAGTCTAAGATGTGGAAAAGGACAGGTTAAGTGAGACTTTGTGTACTATGGCAAGGAATTGGTATTTATGAATGGTGCTTTTCAAAATTGGATAAAACAAGGAGTTAAGTAGTATAAGGAATCTTCCAAAAGTGTATAGAATTTAGAGAAATCCTTATGATATTTCCAACAGATTTGACCCTTAAGAATAATACTCAATTACTTAACATTACCATGTTTACTTCAAACATTACTAGAAGATTTAAAAATAGACAGGTAGGTACGTAGATAGGTAGATAGATATAAATGGGCAGATTTGAATTAATGGGAGGTATTTCAAAGGTTTTGAGAAAAATTGAATTTAAAAACAAAAAATTATTATGGGGATAAAGACTGTATAAAATGTAGAAGCTGATTTTAGTAGTTCAGACTAGGTATGGTGATAGCTTGTATTTGGTGGTAAAAAGTGTCATTTCTGACTGGATTTTACAGGTAGAACCCACAAAGAATAATGATAGATTAATTATGGAATTTGAAGAAATTGAAAGAGTTGGTGCTCGAGAAGAAAAAACGCTTTACATTATGTGATTTGTATCTGATATATTTACCAATATATTTTCAGTTTTCTGATACCCATAACAGTAATTGCTTATAAAAAAAAGAACAATCATGTCTTTTACATTAAATAAAATATTGCAAGAAAATATTAGAGTTCTGCTTGTTACATTAGAACATTTAAAGGAAAAGAAATGAAGCGTCAAAGTTCTTGAAGACAATTTTCCAACTCTTTATGAATTCTACTTAAAGTAAATAAACAAAAAGCTAAGAAAACCAAAATTTGTCCATAAAGTCTAATCACTTCTTCATAGAATCTAATTCTTATATGTGATTTTATGCTAACAGTGATTACAAAATAAAAATAATTTCTACGATTGCTGAAAAGAATTAGAGCAAGCTAATCATATAAAATATGTCTACAAAAAATACATAAGAAAATGTAAAGTTGGGTGACATTTTCTGTTAGCTATCATATATAGATACATGTTTCATTTATACATTTCATATATTTATACATAAATATATATTTCCATTTTTTAGCTCTCTGAGGTAAATAGGGTAAAATTAAGACATTGTGTTTTATTCTCAAAAATTTAAAGATCAAATCTGTTAGAAATACATGAAAGATTCCTCTTAATTTTATACACTTTTGGAAAATTACTCAAAGCTATTTAACTTATTTTATCCAATCTTCAAAAATGTGACTCATTAATATAACATGTTTTCCATTTAATCTATATATTAGAAACTAAAAACAAATTATAATGTTTGATCTTAGGTTAAATAATTGGAATATTATCTTGTAAATTTTCCAAGGGTCCTAAAATATGGAATTATAAAAAAGCATAAAATATTAAAGGATCTGTTTCGTTAATGATATGGAGGCTGAAGATCTATGAAAACATTGAATGTCCTCCAATATTAAATATGGTATGAATATCCAGATAAATAACTGTGGCAAAATGTTTATAAAACGCAAAACATTTGATGATTTTTATGAAAACACACGATCTCATGAAGGGGTGGCCTGTCCCTCCACACCTGTGGGCGTTTCTCATTAGTTAGAATGAGAGACTTGAGAAAAGAAATGAGACACAGAGACGAAGTATAAAGAAAAAGTGGGCCTAGGGGACCGGAGCTCAGCATACAGAGGACCGACACCGGCTGATCTCTGAGTTCCCTCAGAATTTATTGATCATTATCTTTACCATCTTAGAAAAAGGGAAGTAGCAGGATAATAGGATCATTGTAGGGAGAAGGTCAGTAGTAAGACATATGAATAAAGATCTCTGTGACATGAATAAGTTTAAGGAAAAGTGCTGTGCCTTGATATGCATATATAAACATCTCCATAAACCTTTTTAGTGCATAAAGAGCAGCATTGCGCTAGCAAGTCCCACCTTCAGCCCGAAGGCGGTTTTCTCCTTTTTCAGCAAACAGAACAGACAATCGGGTTTTACACTGAGATGTTCCAGGACAGGCAGGAGACAGATGTTTTTCTCTATCTCAACTGCCAAGAGGCTTTCTTTCCTCTTATACTAGTCCTCCTCAGCACAGACCCTTCACGGGTGTCAGACTGGTGGACGATCAGGTCTTTCCCTTCCCATGAGGCCATATTTCAGACTATCACATGGGGAGAAACCTTGGACAATATCTAGCTTTCCTAGGCAGAGGTCCCTGCAAACTTTGGCAGTGTACGTGTCCCTGGGTACTTGAGATTAAGAGAATGGTGATGACTTTTCACAAGCATACTGCGTTCAGGCACTTGTTTAACAAAGCACACCCTGCACAGCCCAAAATCCGTTAAACCTTGAGTCACCACAGCACATGTCTCTTGCAAGGACAAGGTTGGGGGTAGGGTCACAGATTAATAGCATCTCAAATACAAAACAAAATGGAATCTCTTATGTCTACTTCTTCCTATATAGACACAGTAACAGTCTGATCTCTCTTTCTTTTCCCCACAATCTCATGATAATAATTTTCATAGTAGCTTATCTAACATAAACATAAATCTATGTTAGATATCCTCTCTCTATTTTTCTCTCTACTTCTCTTTTTTTCCAAATTGTTAGAGCTACCAATGTACTCCAGCACAATTTTAAGACTACTCCAAGAGGCATATCAATCATCTTCCATGTACATTTGGTAAGGCTGAGAACATTTGTGCTTCCTTATATGACAGCTAGATCCTCTTGTTTCCCCCAATTCTTCAAAGCTGCCAACCACAGTTGAAAAAACTAACTCAGAAATAAACACTATGCATTTAAGGGACAGAGAAACCTAAGGCTGTGAAGCATTAGGCAAGTTACTTGCTTTCTCTGAATGTTAATTTCCCATCAGAAAAACTGGCTTTATTATTCCTGGCTCACAGAATCATTGTGGGATGGAATGAGACCAGGGACCTGAGGCCAACACTGCGTAGTGGTCTAGAGCTTAGATGGGGAGTTTCCTGAATGGTCACTCTGTTACTATGTGACACTCAGACCCCAAACAAATGGACTTATAGGGCCAATTGTGCTTCAGGTGATACTGCTGTCTTCCATTCTATCACAATATTTTGATCCACATTGGGATAAATATATTTACCAGATGACTGACCCTCAAAGAAATCCACAGCTCTTTGGGGAAGAATCCTTTTGGTGTATTGATAGTAATGGTTATTGGTGTAACATGAGAAACAGGAGTTATCAAGGAAAAAACACATTTACTTGATGACTCAAGTCAAATTGAAATAGATTGTTTTGCCTTTTCGTCTATTTTGTTTTGTTTTATGGGCACACTGTTAAGTCCTTTAAACGAATCTGTTATACTAGTCTTTATTTACTAAGTGCGACATGAGTTTTGAACAGGCAATTTGTATGAGAATATTAAAAAGTCTGATGACATTCTGGTTTAGAAATTTATAACTTTTAAATTTTTGATGAAATACAAAACTTTTGGAATTGTGTGTTTGTTAAATAAGTAGAATGTAAGATGTGAAAACTGCATTTTGATATAGCCACAGTGAAAATTCCTAACTGTATAAATTTCAGGATTGTCCTACAGTGCTGGAAATTTTAAGTACAAGTAAGAATGACAGACTCTAATTAAGTGTATTTGTCTGTGCCATCTGGAAGCCTTTTACAGACCATTAATTGGTAGGATTATTACTATGTTCTCAGTTAATGGATTCTGTCAGATTCAAGCTCCAGATTTTTTTGTGTTTGAAGGGCTGTTTGTGGGTTTGAATTAAGTGCTTAGTTATTTCAATGATGTGTGTGACTATTACTAAATGGTGCTTATTCATCTCTCTATGTCTTACTTTTTTAATGGATTGAAACTCAAAAATTTTACCGAGGCTTTTGCAATTTTGGATCAGCAGTAATGAAAAAGTACTTATTGTGTGCATAATTGCACAGAGTCTACAGAATACTACTTACCCTTTATTTAGGGCTACCTTAGGTTAAGTGAAATGTCTTCTCACCATAGCAGGTATTGGGGGGCAAAACCCCCACATCCCTTTAATTAAACATGTACGTCATTGTTGTAAATAATAAAAATAAATGTCTGGTGGTTTTTCTACAGTTCCTGGATGGATACTTATAAACCATTGGGATATTTCTGTTGCTAGGAACAAACCAAAGTTGAGTAGTGTAGGGTAGGCTTTTAAACCACATCTGAATTTACAATAAGGAGATAACTTAGGGCGTGGACTGATCATATCAGAAAAATCGACCATGCAGGTAGAAATGTGGGACTTCTGAGCCACATGATATTAGCCTGAACCTCCTGGCTTCTGGCAAGGAGAGAGCTGAAGATTGAGTTCAATCACATGGCTAATGATTTAATCGACCATGATTACATAATGAAATATATAAAAAAAAAAAAAAAATCCAGAACTGAAGCTGAGCTGACCTCTCTGACTGGTGAACACATGAATACTCCAGGTGGGTGATACATCTGAATTCCGTGGGGAGAGCATATGGAAGCTCTGTGCTCAAGACCCTCCCAGACTTGCCCTATATTTCTCTTCATTTGACTAGTTTTAATTTGCATTCTTCCTAAGAAAACATGAGTCATCACTGCCCTGAGTTTTGTGAGTCATTCTAGCAAATTATTATAACTAAGAAGGTCATAGGTATCCCCAAATTTCTAGCCAGTTGATGAGAAGTACAGGTGGAGATGGACTGGGACCCCCTAACATTGTGGCTGGCATCTGAAGTGAGATCAGTCTTATTGGGGGCTTGTGCTAACTTTTGGTGGTCATTGTCAGAACTGCATCACAATATTTCAGCCTTTCAACTTATTTCCACCTAGTATTCTCCATTTCACCCTAGCAGTGCTGCCTAAAAGCCTCTAAGAAGGCCAGATTTGAAACAGTGTAAAATTGTATTACTTGTCAGTCAAATAAACTGATTTTCCATGTTCCACTCATCGGTACGGTGACCTTCATTACATAAGCCAAACGTAGACAGTTTTAATGTTGTGAAGAGGCAATATGACTCAGTGAAAACAGAATGAAACTTGGGTGTTAGGAATTGAGTATTCTCAAAATAACTCTATTGCTAACAAGAGCTGTGGTCTTAGAAATAGTTGGCTAATCACTTAGAACCTGTTTATCCAGAGAAATAAGGCAGTTGTACCAAATAATCTATAATATTTTTATTTATCCAAAAAAAAAAAAGGCAATTGTACTAAATAGCCTATAACATCCCTGGTACCCCTTAGGCTGCAAGATTTTTTTGAATGTCAATGCCTCAGTTTCTTTGTCAGCAGAAGGGAGTCAATCTGACTGAATCTCATTCAACTATGACAAGAAATAACTGAGCCATTTCTCCCTATAGAAAAGAAACAGATTTTATCCTTTCTGAATATGTTATGATTCTCTTAAAATTTCCATATACATCTTATCAAAAAAAAAAAAAAAGAAAAAGTAAGCCTACTAGTTTTAATAGAAAGCAGTTTTCCCTCAGCATCCATCAGTGGAGCAAAATATAATTTACAAAGAGAGAAACAAGAGACAGAAATTTTCTCTGTAGTTGATTTCTCCATGGATATAATGTTGAACATTAATATGGAATGGCAATCTTAGTTAAAATATGTTTACAAGAAGTGTTTACTGCTTGAATGTATGTGTTCAATTTTGTATCGTTTTGTTTTCTATTTCTCATCGCACTCTGACTTTTTGAGGAAAATTACTCATATCAGTGCAGAGCCAAAGTATTAATACAAGTCAGGAGGTTCATTGCACATTAAGGCGCATGGAACCCTGAGCACTATCAGAAAGGAGCAACAAGTCTGGAATTGGGAGTAAAGCAGGGCCATATTTAAGTCCGAGCTGCAACACATACCAGCCATGTCGCCTTGAACAACTTAAACTTTTCTCAGCTTCAATTTTCTCTTTTAAAAATTCCCACTTTAAGGACTGTAAAATATTTAGTGTTCAGCACAGTGATGAGAACATAATACATGATTGATAAATGGTAACCATTTTCAACGTGATTATGAGATCCTGTTTTTTTTTTTGTTGTTGGCTTCAATTTCTTCTTTTTTTTCAAATGAGCCACTTGGACTAGGTAATTACTAAGGATAATTTCATTTTTAACATTCTGATTCTTAATTTTTTAAATTTAATTTTGACATTCTGTCACCACCTCACTCCATCACTATAATTTAGAGTCACACTATGCAATTATTTCATAAAATAATTATCTATTATTTCATGCTATTATGAAATAAGTCTCTATTATTTCATGAAAAGCAAATAATTAACTCAAACTATTTATATTGTCTCTGACATTTCACAATAACTCTGATATAATAGTATAATAGGTTTTTGGAGTCTCTTCGACCTGTCATCTTTAGGACATATTGTCACATCTTTCAGAGGCATTTAAAACCATAGGTATATTATCTGATGGTAGAACAACGTTATTTTTAAATAAATTATCTTAACCCTTGCAGTTTGCCAAAGATTTGTCCAGGAACCCCTATGGAAACAGGAAATTTCCTTATAAGCACATGACTGGCACACCAGTTAAACAGACATTCTAACTTAAGTACTCACTTTTGGTAGGTGTACAACATTGTGTTAAATAAAATGTTTGTGAAAATTGAGTAGGACTTCATGATAGGTTTTACAAATAAATATAAATACAAAATTTACTTAGAGAGCATTTACATTTTTGCATTTCAAAAATTAATGATTTATACTTTTCAATTTATATTCAAAATGTTCAGGGGTATAGGCCCCATAAAAATAATTAGAACTATAGTCTATGTTGCAGATATTGAACTTTGGATATTTTCATGCTTATTGCGAAGACAGTTATGTAAATTGGATGACTGAAGAACAAGAATAAAGTTTCCAATTAATAGCCAATTTAATTACACATTGCAAAGCTTTGGGGTCTGAGTTATTTGCTTTTGGTATTTTTATTTCCTTAAAATCTTTGCTCCTAACATGATTACTATGAAGTAAAAACAAAAATTCTTGTCTTTAAAATGGTTGAGGAGGGACAAAATGGGGCAAAAATCCTTTATGTAAACAGTTAATTCTGGATGAGTGGGAGAAAAAAACCCTACCATGAAAATTTCCTATTTGCTAATGAAAATTGTTAAATAAATATGTTACTTTTTAGAAAAAGTCAAAAGGGTGCCTAAGTACTCAAACTCTACATTTTTTTTGTATGTAGCAATTTACCAGACTATCATCATCCTTACACTATACATTTGATTTTTATGGGTCTCAAATCTTCTTTGTATTGAACTTCTGTTGCATTGTAATCACAACAGAAGATTTATTATAGTACAACTCTTTTGCTAAGTGGAGGACTGAGCCTGCGAACTGACTTTTGATAGCACATTTGTGGAATGGCAAACTATTATACAGATAAATGTTTTTTTGATAGTAGTTGCTAAAACCCGTACCAGAGAAATTTCGTTCACCAATAAGAATTTAACGACCAATAAAAGCTGTATGGAAGAAGGAGAATCAATATAAAAATATAAGAAATTTCAGGAAAATGCTGCATATTTTGACCTATCACAAAATGCTATTATTTCAAATAAAAAAATGAAAATATGTGTAAGATTAGATTTACTTTTTAGCTTATGAGAAAAAAATCTTAGAAATGGGCCATATTTAAATTCACTTATAACTTACTGAGAATATATTATAATGTCATACATTCTAAAACAAGGTGTAACTGCTTCCAATTGACCTCTATGTAGGTCTATTTCCTAGATGGATGGCTGAACAATTTCTCAACTGACATAGTGTAGAGCTTTCTTTTCCTTTATTTATTTATTTATTTATTTTGCATGAATTATCTAAGATGACTGATTAGATTTCCACTGCATATTTGCACAGTGTAGAAACAGACTATGAATCTTCCCAGAAAGCAGGTCAAATTCAATTATATTTTTCATACCGGACTTTTCAGTCTCTGCTTTCTCAGGTACCAACAATTCATGCCAAATGTCCATATCTGGTCCTAACTTTCATCTGGCCCTGATGTTATTAAAAAGCCTTCTAATGGTATAATAAGCAATTTGAGTGGGTGAATCAAGGACAAAAACATTTTTCCAATATTCTCTGGTCAAAGATGTTGGGAGGGTTAATCTTGAAATTATTTTACTTGAAATTACATGCCTATGAATTTTGTCTTGCCTGTTTCCTATGTTTTATAATTTTATAAGGCTTACATGACTTTTGACTCATTGTGCCCTGATCAGCAAGTTTAACATCAACCATATTTTAATAAATATCTAGGATAATCGAAATATTTAAAACAAAGCTACTGCTTGGAAATAACTTTTAAGATTTATTGGAGGAACAGCTGCAGAATACATAGTCAAAAGGTCTAGAAATCGAGTTGAATCTGTGTTATCTCGCTAAAGAGCTTGTGTTCGCTCACATGTGATATGATTTTAGGACGCTTCGCCTTTAATGAAGGTGAAGAAGGTGTTTTGCTGCTCTGGTTTTAGTTCTTATTTTATAATGGTCAATGACTGAATGCATTACACAGGATAAATCAGTCCATTAGTGACAACAAAAGGAATTGAAAATACAACCTAATAATTAAGTCACCGGATTGGCAAATAATGTGGTATGTGATAATCTCACCCAAAAAACAAAATGTTAAATTCTTCTGGAAAGTTCTATCAACATTATTTGAAAGAGTAACTTTGAACTAACACCAAGATATACTGAAGTAATAATCATCATTTATCTCTATAGTATTTTTACATGACTAGGCCATTGTTTAGAACTCAAATAATCAAATTTGACTGCTAAAATTTTTGTTGCAAAATCTAATAACTGGAAGCTAATGTAAAGTAAATGTTATTCATATCTGTGGAGAACGGTTTTTAACTCCAATATTTAATAGAGTGTCAAAGCAAATTGTGACTACAAGTTGCAAATTTTATTTTCTATATACTATTTCAAGTGTGCTTTGTTTTTTCAGCAGACCAGCATAGATGGTAGAGGGGTAGCAGAATCTGAAAATAGAAAAGCAAATTAATTCAACTGTGGATTTTGTATGAGATACGATGATCTGCTTACAAAGTTTATAACTAATATCATGGGTTTGCTATTTCTTATGTCTAGAAAGCAATAATCTACTCTGCGTCACTGGTTTCTGAGAGATTTGATAATACAACATTTCACTATTCTTTTGTACATATAGTGTCACAGTGGTTGCAGAGTTAAATAATAAGCTTATAAACAGAAATTTTTATGCTTTATTTCTACCCAGAATTCATATAGTAGGATTCTTTACTATGAAAAATGTTTATTAATAAGAACAAGTTATACTAAAATACACTTGTTATACTAAATTTAGGTGGACTAGTCAGCATGCTTTAAATATACTACAGACTCCAATATGATACATATGTTAACTTTTTGAGGGGCATATTTGAGGGGTATATAAACAGAACAATTTTAAAACTGAAATCATACCTTTGGAATCCAAATTCAGAGCTTAGATAAAATAAAGCCTTGGTAATGCAAGACTAAAATGGCTCTTACTTTTATGGAGACTATTTGTGTTCCTATTAAGTTTTTAGTCAGTGCTGTAGCTTTCATTTTTCTATTTCAGAATTTGACCACTTTCCATTTCACGTCTTATTACTTACCCCAAAACACCAAGAAGGGATAGTATTGTAAGAAAACTGTGTAGTTGTCTAAGTGTTACAACTGATGACCACTGATAAAATTTATCTGATCTTTTATATGAATTGATTTTTGCAAACTTCTTAATGGTTCATTTTAGTTTATTTTTTTCTAGTATTTTGAGGAGAAAAGGACATTTAAAGGCAATTTAGTTTAACTCTCTGTTAAGACAATTATTATTGATGATAGGTCATTTGTGCAAAGAAAATCTGTTCTTAAAAAAATCAAATACTTCAAATGATTCTTATTCACCTTTTAAAATATGATTACTTTTTTCTTCATTTCACTGAAAAATACGAGCATTTTAATGGAGGTTATGGGCAGAAAAGAGAAGGAAGGAATAGTCCTTTCAGAAAATAAAGAACATCAAGGGACAATATACCTAGAGCTGGAACTGAAGCTAAAGGTCTGTTTAAGAAAAGGCATGCCAAATTATTGAATAGAGTATCAGAGAAGGAAGAGGGAGAGAAAAACTTTACATTTATCCAGCATTTTTCTGAGGGCTTGTTCTGGGCAATGTTCTCATTTTAAGACTCAACCTAATTCAAACTATTTAAAGATGAGAAGAAAACAAGAAACGAAAGGATATTTTTTCTATACACTAATAAGCGACAGTCAAGTAGGTTGCCCTAAGTATTTTAGATACAGTCAATGTGATTTTATCAGTAATGATAACAGTGTGTGTGGAATAAGGGAACTAAATATACACAGTCTGATTCCTCTCGGCCCCATAAAATGTTCCTATACTTTAAATAGACTTTAACAGTATTTCCAAAGAAATGGAATCTATTGCTGCCAGTGGGCTTAATTAGTATAAAATGCTATTTATAAAATATTCACGAGCTGTAGGTAAAAAAACATTGTTTCTCTAAACTGAGAAAATAGATGCTTGTTAATATTTTTGAACCAGTCATTTCTATTTTATTATATTTTTGAAAGTTAATTTCAGCAGTTTGGGGGGAGTGGTAAAATGCTGTCATGTTCATGTTCTCACTTCGATGTTGTGCTTTAAGGCTTATCTTCCTAAGTAGGTTTTAACACTTTACCCTGTTTTTCAATTAGTCAGATATCCTACACTTTAAGGATAAGTTTTATTACAGTTGCTAGTGAAAATACAAAAACTCAAATGATATTGATTGAATTCTAAATAATGAATTCTATTTGAAAGACCTGAATATGGGTCCAGCAGTAACAATCCACAGCTCAAAGCCCAACCCTAACCACACAATCATGATCAACTCTTTGAAGGTATGTTAGAAAAGTGGTAATTCAATCATGCTGATTTTCATTTAAACCACTGACTCTCTCATAGGTTCAAGTAAAAGCTTCTGTGAAACTAATATGATGTGCACTCAATGGCTAGATAGTATAGCTGAGTACTCTGCCAGGTAAATTGTAGTTTGTTACACCTAAGATAAAATTAATAGCTTTGTGTTCCACAGATTTCCGGTGCCTACGTTTGGTAGTTTGGTCTTCTGTAACACTTTTTTTTCCTCTTTTTTTTTTTTTTTTTTTTCTGAGACGGAGTCTCGCTGTGTCACCCAGGCTGGGGTGCCATGGCACGATCCCGGCTCACTGCAACTTTCGCCACCTGGGTTTGAGCAATTCTCCTGTCTCAGCCTCCCAAGTAGCTGGGACTACAGGTGCACACTACCACACCCAGCTAATTTTTGTATTTTTAGTATAGATGGGGTTTAATGATATTGGTCAGGCTGGTCTCAAACTCTTGACCTCAGGTCATCCACCCGCCTTGGCCTCCCAAAGTGCTGGGATTACAGGCATGAGTCACTATGCCCAGCCTGTAACACTTCTTTAAAGAATGAAGATTCATTAACAAAGATAGCATTTGTACAGACAAATATTCAAAAGAATACAGAAAATTCCTGTAGAGCTTTCTGATTTGTGGGGCCTAAATTGCTCAGGAACATTATTCATAGCAAATACAGAAAACAGAAAAAAAATCAACTAAAGGTATTTCTTTGAATTTTCCTTTGTCATTATTGAGTTTTCACAGAAATATTTGACAAAATACAGCCATATGTCTTAGTGTTTAGTGAATTCAACATGACGTTTGTATAAGAAAGAATCTATAACTTTGTTTTTAAGAAGAAATTACACCAAGTAGACTCCACATGGATCAGTCAAATTCAATAATTCTGAGGAAGGTCCTTTGGACCCTGTATGATAAAATGTTCATGCGTTTATTAAACACTTATGTCACACACTTCTATACCTATTAGTTTGGCCAGCTGTGTAAGTGTTTATCCTCTTGTACTAAATTCCTGAGAGAACAAGTGTGTTCTGTTGACAGCCCTTAAACTCCTGCTGTCCCATAGGGGTTCAAAGCAATGAAGCAAGAAATTGAGTTGAGGAGGTGGAGAGGACTCTTGACAGTATCAGCAGCAAACTATTTTGTGCTAATCATGAGACATGGCCTTGGAGAATTCTGGGTCCTAACTATGTCTCTTTTGATGGCTCTGTTAACCTGCAGGAATTGGCCAATCAGATTGTGTTCACAAGAATCTACAATTATAAATTTAAAAGCAAAAGAAAAAAGTTGGACATTTAATTCCATGTTGTAAGTGCTGTATAACAAATAAACATTCTGACTCTTTCTTTTCCGATAAAGCAATTGACTGGAAATAAAGTAAACATAGTTGTGCTCAGAAGTCAAGTGTTATCTTGAAAAAATAACATCCTATAATAGAAAACCAAATACATGAATAGTAAGGAGCCTCCTATATAAACATGTAAGAATGCATGTACACCATTACAATGCCAAGGGACTTACTTATATTTATTTATCTTTATGCAATAATTTATTTATTCTATTTTTTAAAATAACTGTGCTATAAATCATCTGGTAGATTCTGTAAGATACAATGGAGGGTAAAAAAAAGATTCCTGACCACATGGAGATTACAATCTAAGAAAGTAGTAAGACGTGAGGCTAAAAGCAATTAATGCTAAATACACAGCTGAAAACAATGAAAGCAAAGGTCTGATTTGTGGAGTCAGTAAAGAGAATCAATACGATCTCTTTGATTTAAATCAAGAAGGCCTATAACTTTAAAGGTACATAATGGGGCATCTGTATTTTATTTCTTAGTAGTTTTAATTAAAAAAAAAATTAAGCATATTTGTATCTGAAAACAGGTTGTCTATTTTTTAAAGTAAAAGCACCATTAAATGCAAATGGGAACTGTATTTCAATGCTTAAATCTCTTCTGATGTCATATTTTCAAAGTAGACTCTTTTTAAAGAATAATTTACACTTGCCGGGTGCGGTGGCTCACACCTGTAATCCCAGCACTTTGGGAGGTGAAGGGGACTGGATCATGAGGTCAGGAGATCGAGACCATCCTGGCTAACACAATGAAACCCCATCTCTACTAAAAATACAAAAAATTAGCCAGGCGTGGTGGCAGGCACCTATAGTCCCAGCTACTCGGGAGGCTGAGATAGAAGAATGGCGTGAACCTGGGAGGTGGAGCTTGCAGTGAACCCAGATCATGCAACTGCACTCCAGCCTGGGTAACAGAGAGCAAGACTCCTGTCGAAAGAAAGAAAGAAAAAGAAAGAAAGAAAGAAAGAAAGAAAGAAAGAAAGAAAGAAAGAAAGAAAGAAAGAAAGAAAGAAAGAAAGAAAGAAAGGAAGGAAGGAAGGAAGGAAGGAAGGAAGGAAGGAAGGAAGGAAGGAAGGAAGGAAGGAAGGAAGGAAGGAAGGAAGGGAGAGAAAGAAAAAGAAAGAAAGAAGGAAGGAAGGAAGGAAGGAAGGAAAGAAAGAAAGAAAGAAAGAAAGAAAGAAAGAAAGAAAGAAAGAAAGAAAGAAAGAAAGAAAGAAAGAAAGAGAGGGAGGGAGGGAGGGAGGGAGGGAGGGAGGGAGGGAGGGAGGGAAGGAAGGAAGGAAGGAAGGAACTGGTTTTCTAAAAAGTAAGAAAATCTGAATAAAGTATGGCTTTAGTTAGTACTACATCAATATTGGTTCACTACTTAAGAAAAAATATACTATATTAACATATATTAATAATAAACTGATATATGTTTATGTTAACTCTGTAAACTCTTTGTAATTTTTCTGTAAATTGAAAACTTTTTATACATAATGTTTATTTAAAAAGAGAAATGGGTTTAGCATGGGAACATGGTTTCACAAAGATAGAAGCACTATATATGTAAGAGATTGTAGTTGTCATGTGTCAAAATATTTAGAAATCAAATATCATGAGCTTTGAGATAAAAGAGTTCCAGAGAGAGACTTCACGGTGAAGTCTGGAAACAGGAGAGGTGGCCATTTAATGGCTATGTGACCTTGTACAGACAACTAATTTCTCTGAGATGTGATATTATTTATAAGTATTAATCATGATGTCTTCCCTGATAAATTTAGAAATTTCTATTTTTGAGGAAACATTTGGGAATGGTAAATGAGCATATACAATTTAAGGCAATACTGTTATTGTGGTTTTTTAAAATGTTGTTAATATTATTTAAAACTTTGATGGAAAATGTGGATATTTAACAACCAGATCTGAGAGAAAGGAGATTACAGTAAGAAAAATTGAACAAGTGTGAAGAAAGGGGAGTTTAAAGGACAATGATGAAGTCCATATTCATTATATTTAGGGTAAATTCTATATAGTCAGGTTCAACTTTATTCACTAACTTATGAAAATCTTACATGAGGTATTTAATATTTATGAAATTAATCGATGCGTATGTGATGAAATATGCATTTTTAAGGATCATCCTAGTTATTGCATGGAGAAGGACTGGAAAAGGAGCAAGACTGAAGGCAGAGGAACCAGTTTTGAGGCTGAGAGGCTGCAGCAGTCAACAACACAAGAGATGAATGGTGTTTTGTCTAAATTTGTGGCAGAGGGTTAAAAAACAGAATGGATTTATCAGAGATAGAATTGACGCAATTGGTAATGCATCAGATTGGAGATTAAGAATGAAGCAGATGTCAAGAACAAATGTTAGGTGGGACCATTTACTGAAACAGAAAACAAAGGAGAAGTAAAGTTATGTTAGAAATACAGCATGTTTACTTTAGATATGTTGGGTTTGAAATATTTATAGGACATTGATGTGGAACCACCTAATACGTAGTTTTCTATATAGCTCTAAATATTAAGAGAATGCTACCAGCCGGGGATATATACACAAGATACTGTGAACATGTAGGATAATTAATAGTTACATTTTGGGTTATGGAAGAGAGAATGAGAAGAGAGTAGGACTATGAGAAGAAAGAAAGTCGGAGACTGAGGTATAAAATCATCTCATAAAGAACCCTTAATTCCTGGTTAAAGTCCCATCTATTTAGCAACTGCAATATTGCCCCGATCAAAAAATTTAACCTTACTGGCGTTTACACAAAGATGCAACAAAACCTAGACTGCCCTAATCTGTTCCAAACAAAAATATTGTGTTCTTAATGTTGCCTTGTCATTCTGCTCTGTTGTCTTTGAATTCCACCATTCATCGGAGGAGCAATTCATTTAATTATTTACATTTTTATTGAGACATCAATCTGCTAGTGGAATCTTACTGAGGGCATTCCATACAGAATGTTGTGACTCTTCATAGGCCATGACATGCAGCTCCTTCAAACCACCTTGAACTCTGTAATACGTCTCTTAGCCTTAGTCAGTCATGCTTTGGGGTTCCCATTGTCTATCAATTCATCTATACTTGCCGTAAAACTCAGGACACACTTAAACTTTATCTTGCCTTTTAATGTTTCTTATTTTTCGGTGCATGTGTGTATTGTCTTCTTGTAGGCTGTAATAACTGGACTGCAGGGAAAACTCCCATTCTTCACTTCACCTAGCAAAGTACCTTGCCATTACCTATATGTTAATTCATTGATTAATTTTTTGACTAAGAAAAATAGTCTATATTTGTTGAAGAAAAAGGAGGAGGATGTGCAAGCTTGAGAGAATAGTTCATAAAAACAAGCTAGTTATATTTCATGCTTTCTGTGGTGAGTTAAATGGTAGTGATTTCTTGTGTTAATGATGAAGAGAAACAGGGTTTGTGATTACATGACAACAAAATGTGTTTTCTATTTTCAGTTCCTACCAATAAAATAGTTATAGAATTAAGCATTTTTAAATTGTGGGTTTTCTTTTGTCTTTCAATAGCCACAATATTTATAACATCTCTTGGGGGTATACTTTAAGAGGATTCTGTATGTCAGACTTCATTGAAGGATGTCTTTCCTTGCCATCAACAGATTTAAGGAGATGTCATCAATTTCCACCTTCAAATAGGTCACTTCATGGTCAATAAATGCAAACTCACTTTAACAAATTAAAAACTGTCATACAATAGTCTCCCTCTCTCCATCTATGGAAACCATTATGAGAGTTCGACCTCCAAAAAGCACCCCATTGATTCTGACTTGAATCAAGATATGGCTGGTCCCAGAAAGCCCTTTTCCCAATCTCAACAATAAATAATTATTTCTTTTGGAAATGTCTCCAAACTTCTCCCATGTAGCCAACCAAGGACTGCCAAATATACCTGAAAACTAGTTTGAAATATCTCTGTTACCAAGACACCAGGGATTTGGTCTAGGTCCTGCTGCTCGCCTCAAAGAAAACCAATCACTGAGACAAGGCTTATTGCCAAGGAAGAAGGCTGTCATTGGTTGCTGCAGCCAAGGAGATGGGAGATCAGTCTCAAATCCAACTCCCCAACCAACTAAAATTGGGGGTTTGTTTAGCAGAGAAGAAATGTAACCGTGTGTGAGAAAATGGAAACTCAGGAGGGGCAAGTAAGCAATCATGCTGAATGAGGGGCCTGGAGTCTCAGTGTCTGGATACCATCACCTTGTGAATTTCAGTTCTTTGAGACTTTTTGAGAGACCTGGGGTTCTTTCCTTAGGAGGGAAATGAGATAAAACAAATGTAAATTTCAAGCTTTAAGACCAGAAAGGTCAATTTCTATGTTTAGTTTCAAAAAAACAAAAAACAAACCAAAAACCTGTCTATGGAACCATTGGGTCAGTTTCACCTCCAAACTCCCTTCCAAAAACCTCACCTTCAAAGAACAATTGCTTTGTTCGTGGGCTTTATCAGTATTTCCTTTTAGTACTCTATAAAATGTACTATTTTCTAATATCTATGAACCCATGTAGTAGATGAATTCCCTTACCATACTTTTGAAATAAGCAATCTTTAATAATTTTGTCTTGAACTTAAGTTTTGTCTTGGACATAAGTGCATAATAAGAAATGTAAGTGTCCTACATTGTATTTTTAATATATAGATATTGAATTATTTAAATTAACAGTATAAATAGTTGAGAAATTGTGATTCTTTTTAGATGTAATTTCAACAACCTTTTAGTTAGGATGCATCTTGTTATAGATTCATTGATGTGCATTCAATGTTCTTATTACATATTGGATCAGAATTAAGTTCATAGTTCTTTAATTCTTTGCGACACAGACAAAATATCACAGTGACATTTTCCATGTACTATATCCTGATGCACCTGAGCATAATCTCTGGAACACTTTCCGACTTTTGATGAGTCTTATTACAGCCTCAGATAATGGTTTTTCTTTGTGTCTAGATACAGGTTTCCAGGCTAAAGCTTTAATTTTGTAGCAACTGAAAGGTTAACACCTTCTATTAAACAATAGAAGAACGATATTGTGGTAATAAGAAACCATTGCACCTCTGCTGGGTAATTTCTAAATACAAGGAGCTTTACATGTCAGAGTTACCTTGTGCAGAAGTTAATATGAAAGAGTTTAACACACATTTATTCTCTTTGTTTCCTCTAGCTTTTCAATTGTATTCCAAATAGCAAACTGTTAACCTTTCAGGGCCTAGTCTATAATTTGTATTCTGGCTAACAGCTGATTTACTTTACTGAAAGTTTTGCTGATGTAAGGAGCAAAGGATCAAGAGTTTAATGGACATACACACAGAAAAAGCCCAATTCTATGCATTTAAATCTATCTTATATCAGAAGAACTTATGATAAGTTTATAGCAATAAAATGTCAAGGTGTTAGTAAGAATTGACAGGTTTTCATGTGATTATATGACAGAATCACAGCCCAAAATGTCACCTTTGCTTGGAGAAGCAAGACCCAACTGTATGCTAGTATTGAAGAGACCCATCTCACATGCAATGACATCCATAGACTCAAAGGAAAGGGATGGAGAAAAATATACCACACAAATGGAAAATAGAAAAAAAAAAAAAAAAAAAAAAAAAAAGCAGTGGTTGCTATTCTAATTTCAGACCAAACATACTTTAAACCAATAAAAATCAAAAAAGACAAAGAAGGACATTACATAATAATTAAAGGGTTCAATTCAACAAGAAGATGTAACTGTCTTAAACATATATATGCACCCAACACAGAAGCACCCAGAATCATAAAGCAAGTTCTTAGAGACATATGAAGAGGTGTAGATAATGACACAAAAATAGCGGGAGACTTCAGCATGCCACTGGCAGTATTAGAAAGATCTTTGATGCAGAAAATTAACAAAGATATCTTGGGCCTGAATTTGACATTGGACCAAATGGGCCTAATAGATATCTCCAGAACTCTCCTCCCCAAAACAGCAGAATATGCATTCTTCTCATCTGCACATGGCACATAATCTAAAATTGACCTCAGCTGAGGGACTGGGATTAGGGCTTCTCATTACTGAGAAAAAAAAAGAAGACCCTTTATGACCTTTACTGAAATAATCTAACTTAATGACTATATCAATTAATTCCTCAATAATATAGAGTAAATCAGTTATTAAAATCAGTAGTTAGAGTACATCATCCAACAGTCCTGATAAAACAAAAATTATTGAACTCCAACTCCAGAGTTTCTAATCAGTAAATTTTAGATGGGACCAATAGTTTTCAATTCTAAAAAGTTTCCACGTACATTAGTTTTCTAGGGATGCCACTACCAAATACCACAGACTGTGTGCCTTAAACAACAGAAATTTATTTTCTCAAACACTGGAGGCTGCAAGTCCAAGATCAAGGTTTCAGCAGTATCGGTTTCTTCCGAGCTCTCTCTCCTTTTCTTGCAGATGGTGTCCTTCTGGATGTTTTCACATGGTGTTTCTTCTGTGTGCACAAATATCTGGTGTCTCTCCTCTCCCCTTCTTATAAGGGTAACAGATATATTGGATTAGGAACCACCCTAATAGCTCCAGTTTAACCTAATCACCACTTTAAATGCTCTATCTCCAAATATTGTCACAATCTTTGAAGTTAGATCTTCAACATGAATTTCAAGGTGACATCATTCAGCCCATACCACCTGGCTATCCTGATGCTGCTCTCTGGGACCACATGTTGCAAACTACTGGCTTATGTCTTAAATAAATCCAAGCATTTGCTAAGAAGAACTGACAGTGATTGGGACAAGTAAGGGTTCAATATCAGTAAGGAGAATTCAGAAGATTAATTCTGGATATAGTGGTTCCTCTTTTTCAACATTGATCGAGAGTGACAATCTCACACAAGATGGATTAATAAAAAGAAGCTGAGTTGTAGTCAACTTGATCCTTTGTCCCTTGCCTTCCATGAACCCTGAATCAATAGAAGTATATCCATGTGAGGGATATTTAATGTTACTAGAAACTCTTAGCTCTAACAAGTAATTTGTAGGTGCACTGGTTCATATATTGTTTTCTGCTTTCTGTTTGTCTTGTGGCTTTCTATATATTACTCTTAAATGTGTTTGCTGTGGGACATTAGATTTTCCAGACTTATGGTGGCATTGTTATGAATAAAAGTCCTTTGGATAAACAGATCCAAACTTGTATGTAAACACCCAGAGGAAAATCTAGGTTCTTTAGAAGACAAGCCAAAATTAGGAGAAAAAGAGGAGAGAAAAAAATATTTTCACATATTCATTAGATAGATCAATCAGATTATTTAGATAGATAAATCATATTATCTAATAGATCAATCATAGATATTATCTATGATAATGATTATCTAGATATGATTGATCTAATAGGTCTAATTTTTCTGGAAAGTTGACTTTTTAACATCAAAATCATTTACAGTAATAAATTTGAAACCAAACTTTAGTTCAAAATAAATTTTCTTCAAGTTCATGCTCTAAAAATATTTATATTTGACCTTCAATCTTCTCATCTGCCAAATGAGTTAAGAATACTTATATTAGGAATTTGCCATAATGTTTAATGAAATACAGAATATTCAGTAATAGATACATAGGATGCATTCAAAATGGTGGTTATAATTATGAAGACTGCTATAGAGTATTAAATAGAGGTAGTCCATAGTGTACATACATCATATGATTTGGCAAACATCCCAGTAAAGAAAATATTTAGTAGAATTGGCTAAGTTATCAGCACTCTTTTCTCCTCCTACCTTCAGATAATCTTGACATCTCTTATGTTTTATTCTAGTTTGAATATGGCCACTCCTTCAATTCTTTCCCCAAAAAAATCTACTCTCAACAAAGCTTACCAGAGTAAGTTGATTCCTGGAGAAAATTGGAAAACCCTTTAAATGCCAACATGGGAGATTTGTCTAAAAATGCAAAATTACATGATAATTTATTGTATTTTGAGTAGCTATAAGAAGGCCATGCATACATGAATAAGGTCCTCTAAAGCTGACATAACAACATATCTGAGACTGGATAGCCTAAACAACAGAAATTTGTTTTCTACAGTTCCAGAAACTAATAGCCCAAGAACAAGGTGCTATGAAGGTTGGTTTCTTATGAGGCCTCTCTGCCTGACTTGTAGAGAGCCTCTCACATGGCCCTTTCTTTGTGTGTGTTGGGGAAAACAGAGAGAGAAATGTCTTGTGTCTCTTTCTCTTCTTGTAAGAATACTGTCCTAGGGCCCCAAACTCAAGACCTCGTTTAACCTTAGTTTCCTCCCTAAAGTCCCTATCTCCAAATACAGTCACATTGGGGTTCAGAGTTTCAACATATAAATTTTGGGAAGACACAATTCAGTCCACGACATAAAGTAACTAATAATATGGTTAAGGTTTGCAAATCATCAACAACATTTCACAATATGAATAGACAATGAATGCATATACGTTTTAATTTTTCACATCATCTTTTAACACTAACCTCCAATGATTCTGAATGGTTTTACTTTTGATCACACGGAGCCCATATAAAATTTTGTTTGCTGTGTATTTGCCTTTTTAAGTAAAATAAAAGTGTTTGACAAAGATTATGCGACATTCATAAAATCCCGTAAAATAAATGGAGAAAATTATTCTATGGTATTTTCTACTTTTTATGCTGTGATATATTTGGAGATATGTCTGGAGATTGAATAGGAAGATACGTACAGATAAACAACCCAATGTGATATTAGATATAAGAGTTTATGGTAAGAGTCAAGAACGTTTCTATTTTCCATGGAAACAGTCAACCATGAAATTAACATAAAACTTTTTCAGTAAAACAAATTGTTTTTTCAAAATCTCACTGAGTAGATTTATCTCACTGAGATAAATATCTCACTGAGTAGAAAGAAAAGGAGAAGCCTCATTGAAGGCATTGTTTCAATACATCATCAAACTGCTCTTATATATTGACAAGCATAGTGGTTCAAACAAATCCTTTTGGAAAAAGTATTGAATTTGGATGGTAAATACACATTTTGTAACTGAAACTATTTTAACAAATTTTAAATTATACTAAAAGAAATGGCAAACTATGGCAGTGGAAAGATACATAAATTTGTTTATTTCTCCAAATAAGTTATCCAAACTAGAAATCCACAAATGTAGATCAAAGCATTCTGGTTCTTAAAGAGTGACAAAATATTCATTTTTACAAATATTTTCAATCTTTTCTTGCAGCTTCTAATAAAATTTATGCTTGACTCTTTGACAACATTTGATATGACAATATATGTTTGGTACATAGCACTCAACACTTTTCAGGGATTTGAAAATACAACAACATTAAATAATTTGCGATTGATTTTCTTCTCAACCTTGTGAAAAATAGTGTATGTAAGAAATAGAAGTAGGATTTGTCGATTTTCATTCACAAATGCATTCAGCCATGTTTTCAAGGCATGCCAGGAACATTAAATCCCCCAAGTCAAGAAATAAAATGAATCGAATGAATACAATTCAAATGAACTTCTAACTGAGACATTGAGTGGTGAAGGGAAAATTTATTATTTATTAAATTTTTCTCACATTAAAAGAAAAGAAAAAACTTTAACCTGGTTAAATACCAGACATTAGTTTGGATAAGAATTGTACACATTCCTCAAATCTGTTCCAGCACCGAGTCTGGATTGTGATTCAGAGAAAAAGTGTCTGCATTGCCTGTTTATTCCGATTCAGTCCAAATGTTTTAAAAAACTAAAGACAGAATTAAGTCAATATGACCTACTTTCACAAAAAAAAACTTCTGCAATTCCTGAAAAAGACTTAAGCCAATGATATATTTGGTAGCATTTTATGTTAGAAGAATCACTAGAACCTGGAAAAAATATTCTGTAAAAAGCTAACACTCTTAAAGTTAAAAAATAAATTTCACTCTTTTTGCTGGAATATCCATTTTGATGAGACCACATGTTTTATGAGCTTTCACTGGAATATCTCACTGAGTAGAAAGAAAAGGAGAAGCCTCATTGAAGGCATTGTTTCAATACATCATCAAACTGCTCTTATATATTGATAAGCATAGTGGTTCAAACAAATCCTTTTGGAAAAAGTATTGAATTTGGATGGTAAATACACATTTTGTAACTGAAATTAGTTTAACAAATTTTAAATTATACTAAAAGACATGGCAAGCTATGGCAGTGGAAAGAGACATAACCTGTCATTACCACAGAATAGAATTTCTTATTCCTCAAACTGAGAACAAGCTGACTCTAGAACATACAAGTCTACAAGTTTACTTTTTCTAATTAGGAAAATACAGGACAATAAAAATAGATAGTATAATAGTTTGGGGATTACAGAATAATTCTTACCTTGGTTTAGCAAATTTATAACACAATTTACATCTGTAAAAGTGTAAAAGACATAACTGTGGGTTCTCTTTTATATTAAATTTCATAATAAATAAAAACTATAGGTTCTAGGTTATCTAATTATTAGGTGGCTAAGCAATTAGAGTTCTGTGTTAGTCCATTTTCATTCTGCTATGAAGAAAAATCTGAGACTGTGTACTTTATAAAGAAAAAGAAGTTGAATGGATGAGCAGTTTCACATGGCAGAAGGTGAAGTAGGAGCAAAAGCATGTCTTACACGGCAGCAGGCAAGACAGTATATGCAGGGGAACTGTCCTTTATAAAACCATCAGATCTTGTGATACTCACTCACTATCACGAGAACAACACGAAAAAACCTGCCCCCGTGATTCAATTAACTCCCACTGGATACCTCCCATGACACAAGGGGATTATGGGAGCTACAATTCAAGATGAGATTTGGATGGGGACACAGCCAAACTATATCAAGGTCCTTAACCAAAAATGTGACAATAAAATCTCAGATTTGGGATTTTAAATTTTAAAATTTAGTTTTCCAGATTGAATCATATATCATGTATTCATTCTAACAAACATTTATTAATTGCTGCTTTTTCAGATGGTATAGTTGACCTTATACAAAATGTCTGGAGTAAGGGTTACAAACATGAGTGCCCAAAGGAGTAATGTAAATGATCAAAGTTGGCCTGTGTGGAATGAGGCTCCCTGGAGTGTGAGCATCCACCAAAATAGGACAGGTTGTCTTCAGCTTCAGTATGGTTATGTGGGCACAGTTTTTCCAGATTTATCATTTTTTACAAGAGATTGGAAATCTGACATTGTAATTGCAGTCTTCTGATTTTTAAGTACCAATAACTAATTAAGTTAAAAAAATCATGTTTTTTTTTTTTTTATAAATAAATAGCCAGACAAAATGTGTTTATGGACCTGATGCAGGCTGTTTGAAGTTTTTCCCACTGATACAGAGATTTATCAATACCTTTGAAGTCTGACATTTTATTCAGATTTTTGGCAATGAATAAATAGCCTCCAAGTCTGTCATTGGTTCTGAAGATAGATAGCCGAGTCTCTGTTGTCTGTTCAGATTCCATGATACTCAATCTTTCTATCAGTCCCTTGGAAAACGACATTGTCAGATCATCTTTAAGTTTGCCTGATGATACCTATTTGTAAAGGGAGAATGTTACACTGTTTAATACAGATCAGACCTGAAAATAAAAGTATTTTGAGAAAATAAAATAAGCTATTATTTAAGTAAAAATTACTTTATGTGCACACCATATATATACACACACATTTTATATATATATATACACACACTTTTTAAAATATATATATACACACACTTTTTAAAATATATATACACACACACTTTTATATATATATATATACACACACACACACACACGGTAAAATATTCATAGAGATTGAACCAATGGTCATTAATCAAACTTTATGTTAGTAGGAATTATCTGAAATAAATGTACTTTTTAATATGAGGTTTTCCTCCAAGAGACGCAGATTTTGTAGTAAAGAGGACCCAGGGCCTTTTAAAGAAGGCTTCATGTGGTTTCAGGCTCATGGTTATAAGGTTGATATTATAAACACTAAGGTAGATTAAAACACTAATAAAGAATAAAACATCAATTTGATACAAAATTAGTATCATTTCCGTGAAAGTAGTCAAGGTCCTACCCTTTACATTTTCTTTTTCAAATAAATGGTGGTTGACTATTGGATCATCCTCTTTAGTGTGAATATTCTATACAGTGGAAGAGTAAGTAAATATAGATGGTCCCTGACTTGTGATGGTTTAAATTATAAATTTTTTTCTTTTTTTTTTTTTTTTTTTGAGACAGAGTCTCGCTCTGTTCCACAGGCTGGAGTGCAGTGGCACAATGCCGGCTCACTGCAACCTCTGCCTTCCAGGTTCAACCAATCTCTGCCTCAGCCTCCCAAGTAGCTGGGATTACAGGCACCTGCCACCACACCTGGCCAATTTTTGTATTTTTAGCAGAGATGGGGTTTTAGCATCTTGGCCAGGCCGGTCTTGAAGTCCTGACCTCATGATCCACCCGCCTCGGCCTCCCAAAGTACTGGGATTACAGGTGTGAACCACTGCACCCGGCCTAAAGTTACAATTTTTCAATTCTATGATGGTGCAAAAGTGTATTTACCTTTCTCGTGCAACTGATAAAGACATACTCAAGAATGGGTGGTTTATAAAGAGACAGAGGTTTAATGGACTCACAGTTCCACATATTGGGGGAGATTTCATGATCATGGTGGAAAGCAAAAGACACTTCTTACGTAGTGGCAGACGAGAGAGAATGAGATGCAAGAGAAACCTTTACAAGATTTCCCCTTGTAAAACCATCAGATCTCATGAGACTTACTCACTATCACGAGAACAGTATGGGGGAAACCACTCCCATGATTCAATTATCTCCCACTGGGTTTCTCCCACAACACGTGGGAATTATGGGAACTACAATTCAAGATGATATTTGGGTGGGGACACAGCCAAACCATATCAAAAATCAATGCACATTTAGTAGAAACCTTCCTTCAAGTACTCATATAACCATTCTGTTTTTCACTTTCAGTGTTCAGTAAGTTACATGAGATATTCAACACTTTATAATAAAAAATAATTTTTTGTTAGGTGCTTTTGCCCAACTGCAGGCTAATGTAAGTTTTCTGAGCACATTTAAGGTAGGCTAAGCTAAGCTGTGATGTTTGGTAGGTTAGTCGTATTAAGCGCATTTTTGACACAGGGTGTTTTGATATTCTGAACTCACGGTTGATTTATAGATCCCATTGCAAGTCAAGGAGCCTCTGTACTATTTCACATTTGTGAACCAGATGGTTGTGCTCATTGGCTGACAAGTTTAAATAAACATAAAAATAACAATAAAAACAGTAAAAGCTAAAATTGAGAACAGTACCCCCAAACACAGAGTTATTATTGTTATTCTGCTTTTACAGAGAATGAAAGGGACTAGTCAAATATCGTCCAGTGAGGCAACTTGCCAAGCATCATAATATTTAGTAAGTGGTTTCTCCATGGAGAAAACAACCAGAAATCCCTGTCATTACAAAGGGAGAGAGGATAAGGTAGACATTGTCCTAAGCACCAACCTCCCATGTCACATTCAGTTGGCATTTCAAGCACAGGATGGCTAGGATACAACAGGCAATATTTTTACTTTTTGTGTCCATATACCTCCTTAATCATGAAACCATATATAATTTTTATATATGTGTGTGTCTGTGTGTGTGTGTGTGTATTTTAGTGATCCAACAATTTTTTCTCATCCTTCTGTCCCAAGCACGTAGCCATTCTAGAGTATTCTAACAGAGGCATAATCCTCTTCTGAGATAAGCCTTTGATATTTCTAATTGGTTAAAAGTGACTCTCACTCTTTGATATTTATCTGTCTCAGCTCTCACTGAGTAGAGATATTTAATAAGACGGCTAGTTAAATCCTGCCAGTCAATCTCTTTCTTCTTCTTATGCCTATACTAGCATCATGCTGGTCACAGATGACACGACGCTTGCAGATCTTGATCTAGTCACAGTGTCAGAGGATTGGAAATAATATAATGTCCCTCTCAGAACAGAATAGGGAGGTAACATGATGTAATGTAAAGAGTAAAAGAGAAGATTTTTGGGGAGGTTGAATCCTAAATAGATTAGTTTAGCTGTTTGACCTAAGGTAAATTATTTAAGTTATCCTCACCTAACATCCCTACCACACAGGGTCATTGTCAGTGTTCACTCAATAACTCTTTGCTATTGTAGTTATCATTAACAAAGAAACATGGCTCACGCCTGTAATCCCAGCACTTTGGGAGGCTGAGGCGGGTGGATCACGAAGTCAGAAGATCGAGACCATCCTGGCTAACATGGTGAAACCGTGTCTCTACTAAAGATACAAAAAATCAGCCGGACGTCATGGCACGCGCCTGTAGTTGCAGCTACTCTGGAGGCTGAGGCAGGAGAGTCGCTTGAACCTGAGAGGTGGAGGTTGCAGTGAGCTGAGATCACATCACTGCACTCCAGCCTGGGTAAAAGAGCAAGACTCCATCTGGAAAAAAAAAAGAAACAAAATCTGAGAGTTTTTTGTTTTTTTTTTTTTAAATGCATATGCCAGACTACAAAATGTAAATAGTGTGAAATTCCATATTCACAGCCATCATTTTATTCTCTTACCTGATTATAGTGGTGCAGATGTAACATTTCTATATGATACAAATTAAAACAAAGGAGGAGTTATAACAAAAGGAGATCCAGGAGAATCACTAAAACTAATTTAAAGTTGATACTAAGCTCTGAGATAGAAAAAGAAGAAAGGGGGAAGGAGAAAAAAATAGAGCAACATCTTCCAAATATTGGTGAGTATTAAAATTGTTGAGGTGATAAACACATAATTTTGGCATCCTAGACCCAGATAATTTGATTCAGGAAGTCTGGGGTTAGGTCTAGAAACATACTCTTAAATTTCCCCTGTGATTTTGATACTTAGTTCACTTAGACCACCCCTACATAAACACTTAAGGAAGGATCACTGACTCTGAAAAGAAAACTAAAAAGGACTTTTTATCACTACCTTCACATTCACAAATAACATCTCACTGAGTAGTATTATCATTGTTTTTTCCATTCTTTCTTGTAACTAAAGGTGAAGAAATAAAATTAATATACTCGTTCGGGAATTTTATCTTAGCTATCAGAAATTTAAAAAAAAAAGTAAAGAGTAAAAATACAGAAATCAAATACTGGATATCTACGGTTATGGATGTCCCAGTTTAGCAATCTTTTAAAACAAAGACTAAGTATTATCATTTTAGTTACAGATTAGGAGTTAAACTGTCCAGATCAATTTCAGGAAAGAGAACTAATAATTAATAGCTCTCTTATATGTGAACATTATTTTTCTTCATCTAATCCTCACAACAACCTCTTAGGTAGCTCTCACTCACCATTATTTTTTACATGAGGATGTGATGCTTGGAAGCACCAATAACCTTGCGCAAGTTTACATTATTAGTCAACTATTATACCAACTTGCAAACTCAAGATCCCCAGCTAGAAATTCCTTCATTTTCTTTTAGATGGTCTCTCTCCAGACTGAAACTTTTCACAATAAATATATTACCATTCATCAATTTTTTTTTTCCCCCATAGCACAGCACCACAATTTCTCTCCAGCTGCTGTAGGTCATTTAACAGCACTAAAATCTTTAGTAATTTCCCACTTCTTAATTAATTTTGAATTAATTCAAAATTCCCTAACAGAGCACAGAAGATCTTATGCAACTTATTTCTAACCTATTTCTTCAGCCTCAACTTGATTTCTCCCCAGCCTTTTACTAAATAGATTTATCTTTCTTTGTAGAATGACAAGATGCCTTGATCAGAGTTCTCTGTCTGGAATACCCTTAAGAGTCTTATCTTCCGAGCTCATTCTGAGCCATTTTCTGAAGCCTGCCATAAATAGCTTTTCTCTGACACCAACAACAGAACTAATTTTTACTCTTTCGTAATCTCACACTATATTCTGTACATTTCTCCCTTTGTCATTCATTCAATTGTTACATGACATTACCCATGATTGAAAAAAGCAACTTGAAGCAGGATCCTAGTTTTATTCAATTTTGTATCCCCAGTACCTAGTTCTTAGTTAAGTGTTCGTAAGCTCTATTGAGGTAAATTGAACTATTTTTATAAAATAGTCAGTGCTGTTGTTAGTTTTCTTTAGCAATACATTTCAATCTACCATGGATGTATCCCATAATTAAAATATGAACTTTAAAATTCACTACATATTTATAAGGATGATAATTATAACTTATTTTCATATTTTCATTAGCATGTCAAGGTATCTTCCTAATAAATAATTACAAAAAGTTTTTAAAATCCTCCTCATCAAGGATGAAGAGATTATCCACTATTAGCTAAAATATGACTTTGACTTGTATTTAAAATTAACAGCAGGTATATTGGCATAATTAATATCACAGTATTTAAAATACTTAAAATAGATATTATTTTCCATACCAAGAAATAGACTGCATCATGCATCTGTAATTTTTTTCTCTAAATTATATTAAAATATGGCTTTGTGAATATCCATAAATTATAATAATTGTATATTACTAGCAAGATATAGAGGACAGACAAAAGAGTCACAGCGATGGGTCTACACATTTGTAGGATGAACTCCTTTGAGGCTCTGTGGGATGAATACAAAGACACCCTCAATACATTTGTATTTATTTTGTATAAACAAATCCAGAAACCAATTCGAAATGTATGCTCTAAGCTCTTTTCTGTATATCTTGTATGCTTGTGCATTTTTCTGGAGACACGCATGGGTACTAAATAAAATTATTCAAAACCCTTAACTCTACACTTATTATATGAGGTTATAATGACCGAGGCTCACTTTTCACACACTTCAAGCCCTTTGTAGTATTCTATATCCATTAGAAGTATACTGCAATCATGAGTAACACTAGAATTTTAACACATTCTTAGAATCTTAACACACTTAGTTTCATTAATTTTGTGTTTTTTCCTTTTTCTTTTGGATTCTAATTATGCTGGTAACTAGACCATTCTTTGACATACATATTTCTAAAACTTTTCTCCCTATTCTTTCTTCTGTCTTTCAGTCTCAGTATAATAAGTTCAACTGATTTTATTCCAATTAGATTTGTTTTTCCTCTTTTGGTCCGTGTGAATTTAGTTGTCTACGTAACTCTGGAAAATTGCGTGAGAAAGGACTGCCTCATTAGAAAAAACAGGCGGAATGGTTTACTGAAGGAATGCATTACTTCCAATCTCCTCCATTGTGTGTCAAACAACATCTTGACTGATGTTGCTGAATTACCTTTAACAAGACCATTTGCAGCTGCAATTTGAAAGTGATGTATTCCATGAAGTTCCTGATACTGCCAAGAGCAGAGGCTGGGTTTCTGTGGCCTTGATGATTGTTAGCCAAACACTTGAATTACTGGACTTCCCCAATGTGTCATTCTGTAAAATCTGAGGAAAGTAAAAACAATTGTAGAAGATAGCTACGTGTACTTTCAGGAAACACTGGACCTTGACAAACCATTTCAAAGACATCTTAAATTAATTAAAGCATCTTAGTTCAAACCTCAAAAATACTATATTCCTTTATGTGTTAGATTATAGGAAAAGCCTAAAAATCCTGACCTAACTCTAAAGTGGTAGAAAGTAAATCTTTAAATAGAAAACAAACAGTAAAAAATCTCAAAGCGCTATTTTGAATTTCATTTAAAAATATAATAGTATGCTTCAACAATAAGGTTTTTAAGCACTTCAGTCAAACAAATGGTAAAATACACTTCCCCTTTTGCTTTTTCACTAAAAGTGGAACAATAACAGTAATTATAATTAGTTCTTTGCGTATGTGAACTACATTAGTTCTTTGCGTATGTGGACTACCCATGATGTCATTCATGGGTTAAGGATTTTAACTTTCCCTGCTGTGTTTATCCATTTCGTATGAACTATCCAGCACCTAAGCCAGAGATATTGGTTCCTTTTCCTTCATTATCGCTGGCCTTACAGGTATGTCTAGTCCCTGAGGAAAAATTCCTCTACAAGTCCAGAGATAGAAATGCTCTGTCTCACATCATAGAGTAGAAGCTTTATTGCTTTGCCCTCATTTTACCATAGCTGTGAGATGTCCAAAGCTAAATTTTATTCTCCATTATTCTTTGCTCCTGGATTTTTAAAGATAATTTTCTTTGTTTCTTATATGATTCTTATATTTTGATCTAAATTTTAATTGTTTTATCTTTAAGCCATTCTGTGGAAACCATCTTAAGTCATTTTTGAAAACTTGGTTGTTACAAATAATTTAATAAATTTGCAGGAAAAAGAAGTAGGAGAGCCTGCCTATGTTATGCTGCAAACGAGCTTTCGAATCGCTGTCTGCACAGAATATTTTCTCTAGTGACATTCAAAATTCCACTCTTGTTAAAAAAAGGTAACAAAAGCAAACTATCACAAGAACAGAAAACCAAACACCGCATGTTCTCACTCATGGGTGGGAACTGAACAATGAGATCACTTGGACTCAGGAAGGGGAACATCACATACCGGGGCCTATCATGGGGAGGGGGGAGGGGGGAGGGATTGCATTGGGAGTTATACCTGATGTAAATGACGAGTTGATGGGTGCAGCACACCAACATGGCACAAGTATACATATGTAACAAACCTGCACGTTATGCACATGTACCCTACAACTTAAAGTATAATAATAATAAATAAATTTAAAAAAAAAAAAGGTAACAAAGAAAAATAGCGTTCTTTCTTCAGCCATTCTCTGTATATGAGTTCATCAAATTCATCTCCCTCAGTGACTAACAGAACCAGGCAGCCAACGAAGTGTCTTTGATGAGATAGGCCGAAGTGCAAAACCCAGACCAAATTAAACCAAACCAAACCACAAATCATGGAATAGTGGCCCCTGAAAAGAGAGGAATACTGAAGAAGGAAGATGTACTCCTTCCTTTTTTTTTTCTAAGATTGTCGCCTCCCTTCCATTACTACATAGTAGTTTCTAGAAAGTACAGAAAGAATAACTTACTGAGATTTAAAAAAAAAAAAAAAGAAAGAAACCCTCGTACACTGTGGGATAAGTAGAAGGATAATCACAAACTACTGCCATGTAGGAACTTCAGCCTTACATAATCATCTTGTCTTCATGAAGGAAGACTCAACGACTTTCAAACTCCATGTTACATTATGCCAAACTCTATTTCACACCAATAGGTTAATTTGTTAATAATTTTTATTGGTTGTCACACATCTTTAAAAATGTTCCTTGAGGACTCACATGCATGTTTATTTTACTATTCAAAAGGGCTGTGTATGGGAAAAGCTGTAAAATTTGGTCAGCTTAATGTATTACGAAACTTAAATCATTGATCCTAAATTTAAAAGGTATTTATTTCCTATCTTTTGGTTATAAATCTATATTATATTTTTACTCTTGGACTTAGAAAACTTTATTAATGTAATAAAGCTATGGTCTCATGTATATAAAAATGTTTTCTCCAAGTTGCTGTTGGCTGTAGCCTGCTTTTCTTTCTAAGTTCCTTTATCTCTGTAGTTTGGATCCAAAATTTAGAGGTAAAATCAGATTACTCGTTCAACTTCCATTTCCCTTGTACAGGGTCAAAAACTAATTATGTACTGGGCATTTCCTTGAGCTAAGCAATGTGAAGTACTAACTCAGGCCCCAGAGTACCATATCACACAATGAAACACTCACTTTGCTTAATGCCCTAGTGAATTGAAGAATTAATACATTTCTTAAGTGCCAAATATAATCCCATGTATTAGATCATGTTTTGGGGGAATGTAGTTCAATTTGAGAAAAACAACTTGGTATTGGCACATAAAATAAGTAGTTTATGAAAAATAGAAATAAAATATATCCCTAAGCAAAAAATTTATTTTTTCCAAGAGAAGTTTGTTGAATAATAGTGACAATTTATCAATTATAGTATGCTCTAGGGCTAGTTTCACACTTACTGTTAAGAAAAGTATTGGGCTCTTCCAAGATGGCTGAATAGGAACAGCTCCGGTCTGCCGCTCCCAGTGAGATCAATGCAGAAGATGGGTGGTTTCTGCATTTCCAACTGAGGTACCTGGTTCCTCTCACTGGGACTGGTTGGACAGTGGGTGCAGCCCGTGAAGGGCGAGCAGAAGCAGGACGGGGCATCGCCTCACCAGGGAAGCGCAAGGGGTCGGGGGATTTCCCTTTCCTAGCCAAGGGAAACTATACCTGGAGGAATGGTACACTTCTGCCCAAATACTCTGCTTTTCCCACAGTTTTAGCAACCAGCAGATCAGGAGATTCCCTCTGGTGCCTGGCTTAGTGAGTCCCATGCCCACAGAACCTTGCTCACTGCTAGTGCAGTAGTCTAGGATCAACCTGGGAGGCTGAAGCCTGGCAGGGGGAGGGGCATGAGCCATTGCTGAGTCTTGAGTAGGTAAACAAAGTGGTCGGGAAGTTCATACTGGGCAGAGCCCACCGCAGTTCAGCAAGGCCTACTGCCTCTCTAGACTCCACCTCCATGGACAGGGCATAGCTGAACAAAAGGAAGCAGACAAATTCTCCAGACTTAAACGTCCCTGTCTGACAGCTCTGAAGAGAGTAGTGGTTCTCCCAGCATGACATTCAAGCTCTGAGAATGGACAGGCTACCTCCTGAAGTGGGTCCCTGACCCCTGTGTAGCTTGACTGGGGAACACCTCCCAGTAGGGGCCAACAGACACCTCATACAGGTGGGTGCCCCTCTGAGACAAAGCTTCCAGAGGAAGGATCAGGCAACAATATTTTGCTGTTCTGCAATATTTGCTGTTCTTCAGTCTCTGCTGGTGATACCCAGGCAAACAGGATCTGGAGTGGACCTCCAGTAAACTCCAACAGACTTGCAGCTGAGGGACCTGACTGTTAGAAGGAAAACTAACAAACAGAAAGGAATAGCATCAACATCAACAAAAAGGACATCCACACCAAAACCCCATCTGTAGGTCACCAACATCAAAGACCAAAGGTAGATAAAACCACAAAGATAGGGAGAAACTGGAGCAGAAAAGTTGAAAATTTCAAAAACCAGAGTGCTTCTTCTCCTCCAAAGGATTGCATCTCCTTATCAGCAATGGAATAAAACTGGACGGAGAATAAGTTTGATGAGTTAACAGAAGTAGGCTTCAGGAGGTTGGTAATAACAAACTTCTCCGAGCTAAAGGAGCATGTTCTAACCCATTGCTAGGAAGCTAAAAACCTTGAAAAAAAAAGCTTAGATGAATGACTAAATAGAATAAACAGTGTAGAGAAGACCTTAAATGACCTGATGGAGCTGAAAACCACAGCATGAGAACTTCGTGACACATGCACAAGCTTCAATAGCCAATTTGATCAAGTGGAAGAAAGGATATCAGTGATTGAAGAACAAATAAATGAAATAAATCAAGAAGACCGGTTTAGAGAAAAAAGAGTAAAAAGAAACAAAGCCTCCAAGAAATATGGGACTATGTGAAAAGACCAAATCTACATTTGATTGGTGTACCCAAAATTGACGAGGAGAATGGAACCAAGTTAGAAAACACTCTTCAGGATATTATCCAGGAGAACTTCCCCGACCTAGGAAAGCAGGCCAACATTCAAATTCAGGAAGTACAAAGAACACCAAGAAGATACTCCTTGAGAAAAGCAACCCCAAGACACATAATTGCTAGATTCGCTAAGGTTGAAATGAAGGAAAAAATGTTAAGGGCAGCCAGAGAGAAAGTTCAGGTTACCCACAAAGGGAAGCCCATCAGACTAATAGCAGATCTCTCAGCAGAAACCCTTCAAGCCAGAAGACAGTGAGGGCCAATATTCAACATTCTTAAAGAAAAGAATTTTCTACCCAGAATCCCATATACAGCCAAACTAAGCTTCATAAGTAAAGGAAAAATAAAACCTTTACAGAAAAGCAAGATCAAACAAATTCAAAAGTTAGCAGAAGTCAAGAAATAACTAAGATCAGAGCAGAACTGAAGGAGATCAAGACAGAAAAAACTCTTAAAAAAAAATCAATGAATCCAGGAGCTTGTTTTTTGAGAAGATCAACAAAATAGATAGACTGCTAGAAAGCCTAATAAAGAAGAAAAGAGAGAAGAATGAAATAGACACAATAAAAAATGATAAAGGGGACATCACCACTGATCTCACAGAAATACAAAGTACCATCAGAGAATACTATAAACACCTTTACACAAATAAACTAGAAAATCTAGAAGAAATAGATAAATTCCTGGTCACAACCCCCCCCCCCAAGACTAAACCAGGAAGAAATTGAATCTCTGAATAGACCAATAACAGATTCTGAAATTGAGGCAATATTTGATAGCCTACCAACCAACAAACGTCCAGGACCACATGGATTCACAGCCGAATTCTACTAGAGGTACAAAGAGGAGCTGATACCATTCCTTCTGAAGTTGTTCCAATAAATAGAAGAAGAGGGACCCCTCCCTAACTCATTTTATGAGGCCAGTATCATCCTGACACCCTGGCAGCGACAAAACAAAAAAAAAGAGAATTTTAGACCAATATCCCTGATGAACATTGATGCGAAAATCCTCAATAAAATAATGGCAAACCAAATCCAGCAGCACATCAAACAGTTTATCCACCATGATCAAATGGGGTTCACCCCTGGGATGCAAGGCTGGTTCGACATATGCAAATCAATAAATGTAATCCATCACATAAACAGATAAAAACTGCATGATTATCTTGATAGATGCAGAAAACATCTTCAACAAAATTCAACAATCCTTCATGCTAAAAACTCTCAATAAACTAGGTATTGATGGAATGTATCTCAAAATCATGAGAGCTACTTATGACAAACCCACACCCAATATCATACTGAATGGGCAAAAACTGGAAGCAATCCCTTTGAAAACTGGTGCAAGACAAGGATGCCCTCTCTCACCACTCCTATTCAACATAGTGTTGTAAGTTCTGGCCAGGGTAATTAGGCAAGAAAAAGAAATAAAGGATATTCAATTAGGAAAAGAGGAAGTCAAATTGTCCCTGTTTGCAAATGACATGATTGTATACTTAGAAAACCCCCTTTTCTCAGCCCAAAATCTCCTTAAGTTGATAAGCAACTTCAGCAAAGTTTCAGGATAAAAAATCAATATGCAAAAATCACAAGCATTTTTGTACAACAATAACAGACCACCAGAGAGCCAAATCATGAGTGAACTCACATTCAATTGCTAAAATGAGAATAAAATACCTAGGAATCCAACTTACAAGGGATGTGAAGGACCTCTTCAAGGAGAACTACAAACCACTGCTCAACAAAATAAAAGAGGACACAAATGGAAGGACATTCCATGTTCGTGGATAGTAAGAATCAATATGGTGAAAATGGCCATACGGCCCAAGGTAATTTATAGCTTCAACGTCATCCACATCAAGTTACCACTGATTTTCTTCACAGAATTGGAAAAAACTACTTTAAAACTCATATGGAACCAAAAAAGAGCCCTCATAGCCAACACAGTCCTAAGCAAAAAGAACAAAGCTGGAGGCATCATGCTACCTGACTTCAAACTATACTACACAGCTACAATAACCAAAACAGCATGGTACTGGCACCAAAACAGATATGTAGACCAAGGGAACAGAACAGAGGCCTTAGAAATAACACTATACATCTACAACCATCTGATCTTTGACAAACTTGACAAATACAAGAAATGGGGAAAGGGTTCTTTATGTAATAAATGATGCTGGGAAAACTGGCTTGCCATGTGTAGAAAGCTGAAACTGGATCCCTTCCTTATACGTTATACAAAAATTAACTCAAGATGAATTAAAGACTTAAATGTAAGACCTCAAACCACAAAAAACCCTCAAAGAAAACCTAGGCAATAACATTCAGGACATAGGCATGGGCAAGAACTTCCTGACTAAAACACCAAAAGCAATGGCAACAAACACCAAAATAGACAAATGGTATCTAATTAAACTAAAGACCTTCTGCACAGCAGAAGAAACAACCATCAGAGTGAACAGGCAACCTACAGAATGGGAGAAAATTTTTGCAGTCTACCATCTGACAAAGGGCTAATATCCAGAATCTACAAAGAACTTAAAGAAATTTACAAGAAAAAAACAAACAACCCCATCAAACAGTGAGCAAAGAGCAGACATTTCTCAAAAGAAAACATTTATGCAGCCAACAGACACATGAAAAAATGCTCATCATCACTGGTCATTAGAAAAATGCTAATCAAAAGCACAATGAGATGCCATCACATGCCAGTTAGAATGATAATCATTAAAAAGTCAGGAAATAACAGATGCTGGAGAGGATTTGGAAAAATAGGGACACTTTTACACTGTTGATGGCAGTGTAAATTAGTTCAACCATCGTGGAGGACAATATGGTGATTCCTCAAGGATCTAGAACTAGAAATACCATTTGACCCAGTGATCGTATTACTGGGTATATACCCAAAGGATTATAAATCATGTTACTATAAGACACATGCACACGTATGTTTATTGCAGCACTATTCACAACAGCAAAGACTTGGAACCAACCTACATGTCCATCAGTGATAGACTGGATTAAGAAAATGTGGCACACATACACCATGGAATACTATGCAGCCATAAAAAAGGATTAGCTCATGTCCTTTGCAGGAACATGGATGAAGCTGGAAACCATCATTCTCAGCAAACTATCACAAAGACAGAAAACCAGACACGTTGTGTTCTCACTCATAGGTGGGAGGTGAACAACGAGAACACATGGACACAGGGCAGGAAATATCACACATCAGGGCCTGTCGGGGAGGGGGCTGAGGGAAAGATAGTATTAGGAGAAATACGTCATGTAAAGGACTAGTCGATGGATGCAGCAAACCAACATGGCACATGTATACCTATGTAACAAACTTGCATATTGTGCACATGTACCCTAGAATTTAAAGGATAATAGGGAAAAAAAAGTTTTTACAAACTACAATTTAAAAAAGTGATATGCAATTTATTTTAAAGAGACAAATGAAGCACAGTTGATTATTACTTAAGTCCTCTCTGTTGCATACCAATATGTCAGATTGTAAGTATGGCTCCCCAGACTTCTTGAGGAACAAGTAATGAGTTCTGCTATGAAACCAGAAAGTGGAGACCTTGTACAATGTTAAGCAGATGATTTTATACGTTTTTGATGAAAACGGTATCAATCTACACCAATTCTGTAATTTCTTCACAATAGAAAATATCTTGCTAGCATGATCTCTATTTAAAAACATAAACAGGCTCAAGCTCAAATATGACATCATGAGTCACTCATCAACAAAACTTGCCCATCGATACAAAACAATTGGTAAGACTAATTTTTTAAACTGATTTCTATTAACTGCACAGACCTAACTGGAAATTAAAGAGTATACTCCAGATAATTGCTTTGTTCACAGAACCTTCGCTCTAATAAAGACATCTATCTTATTTTTTTCTCTAGTATTTCCTGTACTTCATATAAACCAAAATTATTATTAATCCTAAAGTATTATAGTTATAGTTTTCTATATATGCAACAGACATCCACCTGAAGCTTCAGTGTAAAATAACAAAAATTAAATTAATACAAACCCATATACTATCTGTCAAATAAGAATAATGAGCTAATGGTTAATTAAGAGTTTATTTTTTAAAAAGATGAGGGGAGTTTGGACTGTTAGAGGGGGAACCTTATCTTGAGTGACATCTAGTGGACTGCTACAAAATGGCATTTTTAAAGGTTCTTTTATTTTTCAATAATTTCAACTTTTATTTTAGATTCAGAGGGTACACATTTTTTAAAGTTGAAGCTACTACAGATAGAGTAGCTGTAACACCTTAACACTTTGCATTTGTTCAAGTAAAATAATAATCTACTCAAACTTTAAGTAAGCCGTAAAATTATTCTCAAAGGGAAATTACAGATGACTCAGAAAAACTATAAATGGAAAAAAGAAAATCGTAAATTTTAAAAATTTCCTGTATGTATAATTGCTTATGTTGTAATATACTATTATTGGAAAAATGTTTTTAATACTTTTGAGTGCCACTAATAGTTGAGATCTCCTTTTTAAGTAAATAAAAATATATACTCTATATTTTTACTCTAAAACCTCAATCTTGGGATCTTTAAATTTTCGTTTTATTGCTAAATTAAGAAGCTAATTTATTTTACCAGAAACATTTATTCTTGCTGTATAATTTCATTTGTGATTATTTGAAATGCAAAGTTGAATCTTTTGTTAATAGTAGAACATTAACATATTTTCTCATTGTTCCTTGACTATCCTTTTTCAGTAATATATAACATAAGAATATTATGTGTGATTTCCATTGCTTTATTTCTATTTAGCTCTTTGCCTTTGAGGTCACACTGATCTTGTATTGTTGTGTTTTTTCATCTCCATTCATAGTATATCTATTGGTAAGAGATTTGGTGCTTGACCTTCATTTTGTTGCAGTATCACTTTGTAAAATTTCCTCTTAATTCTGTTTTTCGTATGCCTTCTACAACCCTGTTCATCTCATCGGAATTTTCCTTTCTGTGTCGTTTAGTTCATGTACCTTCTGATGTATTCTAAACTGCCTTGCATTGTTCTTATCACCTTAATACTGTCTCCGTCTGTTTAAATGTTTGCCACTAATCCTAACACTCTCACAAGAGAGAACAAGTTGTGAACTTTAATTATTTTCCTTAATAAATCCTTTTCTCTCTATTCAAAAACTGTTTACTCATTTGTCATATCCACTTTCCTACGGTTCCTAAGGTGATAATTGAGTAATTAAAAAATTAATTTTAATACTTCACTTTAAGAATATTGATATTCACTTAAGGGAATTTCCTTAACTGGCTTTATCACCATTTCTGAAATTAGCAAATTCAAGTTCTTTTAGGGTTACTAAGGAAATATAGCTTGTTGTCTATGCCCTGAAATGATTAATCTAATGATATCACATGTGAAGCAACAACAAAGAAGATAATAAATAATCAAGTGCTAAATTTTGTAGTATTAACATAAGCGTTATGTTAAAAATTTAGAGAAGGTAGGGAACAAGAAGGAAAGAGTGGTATTAAGGAACTCATGGAAAGAGTAGAACTTGCTTGCTATCATTTTAATGTTTGTATCCCCCTTAAATTTCTATGTTGAAATCCTAACCCCTAAGGTGATTACATTAGGAAGCAGGGAGGCTCTTGGAAAATGCCCAGACCATGAAGGTGAAATTCTCATGAATAGAATGAATTTCTTTATAAAGAGGCTCCAGAGGGCTTCCTTATCTCTTTCACCATGTTTCTACACAGCAAGAAAGTGCCCTTTTTAAACGAGAAAGTTGGCTCTCACTAGAAACCAAATGTGCCGGCACCTTGATCTTGGACTTCCTGGCCTTTACAACTACGAGAAATAAATTTCTGTTATACAAAGCTATCCAATTTACAGCGTTTTATTATAGCAGCTAGCAATCTAAATGGACAAAGTCTTTAAATCACTTGAAAATAGAAATAAAACATGTATAATTTATTTGTTTTTCATAGTTACCTATATTTTCTTATAAATAAATGCTTTCCCCCATAAATCCTACTTCCATAGTATTAATTTTATGCCTTTTAACATATAAATAAATAATAGATGAATAATAAACTTGTATTTAAGAATATGTTATAGTAAAAATAATTAAGAAAGAATTAAGCAAAGTTCATTGTCATTTTCTAGCATTCTAAGCATTTGATGTGATGTTAATATTCCTTGTCTTAGACTACATAAAACAATAACATAAATTTTAGATGTCTTGATAATTAGGTTCCCATTTTTAAAAGTTTGAATATCTGAACAGTGATTGGAGAGAAGGGAAGAAATCAGTGAACTTACAGAGAAAAGAGAGGAAACTAGTGAGCTCATAGAATTCAGGGCAAACATAAGACCAAGGGGAGAAGAAAATAGAATGTGCCTGAAGAAAGGTGTAGCAAACAACTTAATTAAACCCAGAAGCATATATGGGGAGTAAAAAACAACAGCAAAAAATAAAACAGGCAAACAAATAACATGAAAGTACTTGAAACTATGAAAATTTTAGCATCAGGAGAGAAAAAAAATCATCTCATAAGTAGTAAATGTGGTCATTATTATTTTTACCAAGGGGCCACTAACAGTTTTTAGAAGGTGGAATAACTTGATCAAAGTACTATTAAATGCCATAAAGCTGATCATGGTACATATTGGAGAAAATAAACCAATAGACTGGGAGATCATTAAACAAGCATGACACAGGCCCAGGTCTGAAATCCTGGTGAGCCTTGTCTAAGATACAGAGTAGTCAGTTTAGAGAAGGAAGGATAGAAAACAGACATTTCAAGAAGAAGCTTAATAAAACTCTAAGACTACTTGCAATTCTATCAACATAGGTTTTTATTTGAAATCGCAAAATGACATTATCACTGATTAATTAGTCAAGAGTTAATTAAACTGCTTCTGTGTAGCTCACAGGATCATTTAGAAACCTGGAAGTAGACTCAATCCAAAGCTTCCAGGAGCAATATCTAAAAAAATGGTGTTTGAAGAAATCATTGCTATTGGTGTTACTCTGTGAGCACTGGAGAACAGAGCTTGCTATGTTGCCTTTCTCCAGCAAAATGCGTACATTACAGTATTTTTTTTTTTTTTTTTTTTGAGACGGAGTCTCGCTCTGTCACCCAGGCTGGAGTGCAGTGGCCGGATCTCAGCTCACTGCAAGCTCCGCCTCCCGGGTTCACGCCATTCTCCTGCCTCAGCCTCCCGAGTAGCTGGGACTATAGGCGCCTGCCACCTCGCCCGGCTAAGTTTTTGTATTTTTAGTAGAGACGGGGTTTCACTGTGTTAGCCAGGATGGTCTCGATCTCCTGACCTCGTGATCCGCCCATCTCGGCCTCCCAAAGTGCTGGGATTACACATTACAGTATTTTATTTCATAATGTGGATTTCCAAATTAAGGTTTCACGTGGACAAGTCTGACTGGCAAAGTCTTCCTCACATGCTTATAGGTTATTTGTAAAATAGACTGGGGAGGTGAGATGAGATTCATAAAGGTTGATCAAACATAGCAAGAATACTCAGAACAAGCTGTTCTTAGTATCTTCTTCTAGCGATAGTGAAGTATATCGTTTTGAACCAAACTTCTTACTGAGAACAACTAGAAAATATGGAGAAGATTCAACAAAAGTTATTGTTTGAGGGTCAGTTTACAGGATTACAACCTGAGCAGAAGTTTGACATATGTCGAAAGAAAAATCGGCCAGGCTTGGTGGCTCAGGCCTCTAATCCCAATACTTAGATCATCGGACGTCAGGAGTTTGAGACCAGCCTGGCCAATTTGGTGAAACCCTGTCTCTACCAAAAAATACAAAAATTCGTTGGGCATGATAGTGTGCATCTGTAATCCCAGTTACTCAGGAGGCTGAGATGGGAGAATCGCTTGAACCTAGAAGGCGGAGGTTGCAGTGAGCTGAGATCGTACCACAGCACTCTAGCATGGGTGACAGAGTAAGACCCTATCTCAAAATGAATAAATAAATAAATAAAAAGAAAAAGGAAAGAAAAGGAAAATCAAAATTTGATATCTTCCTAAAAGGAAGAGAAGATTACATTTTACAGAGTCTTAATTTACCTCTGTAACTTTCAATCTACAGTATCTTCTGTTCATTGAAGTACACAGAAATATAAGTTAAAAACTAGATAAACTTTCAATAAAAATTAAGAGAAAACTTACATAATAGGAGAGGACCAAGAGTAGGGCAAGATATTTAAGTTATCTGAGACAGTATTTAAATTAAATGTTCAAATAATTAAATAGCCAGATAGAGAATTGGGGGAAAAATGGAAACACTAGAAATATCAAACAAAATCTAGAAATAAAAAGTACAGTAGCTGAAATTAAAACAGGATAAATGGCTTCAGTAGCAGATTAGATATAGTATAAAATATGTAAAAACAAAATAACAGAAGCATAATGAAACAAAGAAATATAGAACAAATAAAATAGTATATGCAGCATATGGGTGAAAATATTTAACACATATGCAAATGGAGTCCTAGAAGGGAGGACTAGAAGAGAAGCAGTCAATATTTAAAGAAAAGACTGAGAATTATTATTTTTTTAACTAAATTGTTTTTTAAAATGTATGTGGGTACATAGGTGTGTATATTTATGGTGTACATGAGATGATTTGATACAGACAAGCAATGTGAAATAAACATATATGGAGAGTGAAGTATCCATCCCTCCCAAGCATATGCCCTTTGAGTTACAAACAATCCAATTACACTCTTCATTTTAGAATGTACAATTAAGCTATTATTGATTATATTCACCCTATTGTGCCATCAAATAGCAGGTCTTACTCGTTCTTTCTAGCTTTTTTTTTTTTTTTGGTACCCTTTAACCATCCCCACTTCCCCTCCCCCTCCAATTCCCTACTACTTTTCCCAGCCTCTGGTAATTGTTCTTCTACTCTCTATTAATATGTACATGAGTTCAATTGTTTTGATTTTTATATCCCACAAGTGAGTGAGAACATGTGTTTGTCTTTCTGTGCCTGGTTTACTTCACTTAATATCTCCAGTTCCATCCCTGTTGTGGCAAATGGCTGGATCTCATTCTTTTTTATGACTAAATAGTACTCCACTGTGTGCACATGTACTACATTCTCTTGATTCATTCATCTGTTGATGGACACGTAAGCTGCTTTCAAATCTTGGCTATTGTAAACAGCGCTGCAGCAAACAGCAGTGCAGTTATCTCTTTGATATACTGATTTCCTTTATTTGGGGTATATACTCAGCAGTGGGATTGCTGAATCATAAGGGAGCTTAATTTTTAGCGTTTTGAGGAACCTCCAAACTGTTCTCCCTAGTGGTTATACTAATTTATATTTACATCAACAATGTACAGGGGTTCCATTTTCTCCCACATCCTCGCCTGCATTTGTTATTGTCTGTCTTTTGGATATAAGCCATTTTAACAAGGGTGAGATTATTTGATTGTGTTTGTGTTTCGTTGTGTTTGATTTACATTTCTCAGATGATCCAGTGATGTTGAGCACTTTTTCATATGCCTCTTTGCTATTTGTATGTCTTATTTTGAGAAATGTCAATTCAAATCTTTTGCCCATTTGTTAATTGGATAATTAGATTTTTTTACTCTAGAGTTGTTCGAGCTTCTTATATATTCTGGTTATTAATCCCTTGTCAGATATGTAGTTTGCAAATATCTTCTCCCATTCTGTGCATTGTCTCTTCACTTTGTTGATTGTATCCTTTGCTACACAGTTGTTTTTTAACTTGATGTGATGCCCTTTGACCATTCTTGTTTTGGGTGACTGTGCTTGTTGGGAATTGCTCAAGAAGTCCTTGCCCAGACCAATGTGCTAGAGAGTTTCTTCAATGTTTTCTTGCAGAAGTTTCATAGTTTGAGGTCTTAGATTTAAGTCTTTAATCCATTTTGATTTGATTTTTGTAGATAGTGAGAGACTGGGGTCTAGTGTCATTCTTTTGTATACGGCTATCAGTTTTTTCAGCACCATTTATTGAAGAGCCTGTCTTTTCCCTAGTTTACGTTTTTGGCACCTTTGGCAAAAACGAGTTCACCGTAAGTGTGTGGATTTGTTTCTAGGTTCTCTGTTCTGTTCCAGAATATGATTCTGCGAGGAGGTGCTAGCCAGGCTTCCTGAGTCGAGTAGGGGCTTGGAAATGTGAAACTTCTTGCATCAAGATTTCTTTCGGTCCTGGATAAATAATATTAAAGATATATGCTTCAAATATTCTTAACACTGGGATTTGTGCATGTGTTTTCTCAAAAAAGCTATAAACAGCGAAAATTTTGCTTTAAGCTTCCCTGTGTCCTCTCCCCCCTCTCCCTTCCCCCTCCCCTGAAACGAAAGAATGTTAAATGACCGTTTTTCTGTGACCAGCGGACCTTATCTATGCTCCTGATTCCAATTCCTTATAAACATACTTTGTGAAGTCCTGTAAGATCCTGTCTCCTTTGCCATGTCGCTGCAAAGTCATAAAGTAGATAAAACCTAAGTTGTAATTCCAGTTTTCCTCAAAATCTAAGACATGTCACAAAATAATTTACTGCCTTTGTTTCTTGCTCTAGCAACATCTTCCCGCCCCACGTATTTCCCGCCTTAAAGAGTTTAATAGGCGATGACCCAAACCAACAGTAGCTACCTGCTCAGGACCCCTTCCACGCTGTCGAAGCTTTGTACTGTCACTCTGCTCATTAAGCCTACAGATTTTTTTTCTCTTAGTCCCTATCTCCATCACTTGCCCCATGCAGCTGCCACACCAATTCTTTGGCATGGCTAAGGCAAGAACCTTTAGCCTTACAATTTGGCAAGCCAGCCAGGAGATCCAGGAAAGGCATCTAGATCGTCACACGGTGAGTAAAATTGGACCTCTTTCGCTTGCTATTCTGTCCTGTCCTTCCTTAGAATTAACAGGCTAAATACCAGGCCCTTGACGACCATTTAAAGGCGATTAGCATGGCCGCCTGACTAAAGATGCAGGTGTCAGGCTGTCTGGAAAAGGGCTAACAACCCCTGACCCTTCCGGGTTAGGAGCATTAGTTAGCCTGGACCCAGTTCTAACTCTTTCGCGTTCCACGGCAGTACCGAGGTACACTCCGAAGTGATCAGCGGATGTCTTAGTCTCCCGGAGATGCTGGTGGAGACCATGGCCCCATTGGAGGCTCCCCCTGCAGGGGTTGCTGAGCCTAAGGCAGCCACATAGTCTGACCCCTGCCTCCTAGGTCCTAATGTCCGCCAGTTAGACTTCTTTTCTCATCTGATAAGCAAGATTCTTCCCGCTAGGCACGATCAAGATTCCCTATTCAGAACTCGTAAATTCTAGAGGTGGCAAGCAGAAAGAAGATCCTTGTTCATGGCGCCCTCCAAGGTTTAGGCAAGTGTGGCCATTTGATGGCTATTTTGAAGGGTCAGTTCCCCACCATAGTGTATGGTCCCCCACATCAGGACAATTTAAAGACAGTTCTGTGATTTTCACGTGGATAGTAGAAGCCTTAAGGCATTTCCTCCACTGCTCCCCAGATAGACTTTTCCCTTCCTTGGGCCCTCTCAAGTACAATCTGTGGTGCATGGGTACAGCTCGTAGCGCCGTTAAATTGTTATTTCAATCATTCAATCATTAGTATTGGAAGGAAGAAAATATAGTCAGTCAGGACACAGGATACTAGTACTGCCTTGAGATAGGGGCTTACTCCTTTAAAGGCAAGGGAGGACAAAAGGCTAGACTATAGCAGCTGTTCTCTCAGCTCTGGCCTAGAGGACATCCACCACCCCCTTTAAGCTTACTATACCTAATGTCGCTAATTCAGAGATTTCTCCTTAAAGGACAGTTTCATGGCCAGACCCACGTAAATTAGGCCTTACCGTGCAAGCATCAGTGGTGCCCCAGACCCAGGACTTGCCACCCTAGAATAGGTAGGATGCATTAGTTATGGGATCACAATAAATCCAATAGTCCTTGTGCCCCATTTAGTGGTCAATAGGCACACCGCAGGGGAAAGGGAAGTTTCCATCCTGCCGGTAAGCATGGTTAAATACGGTATATGGAGAGCTCAGGAAAAGCGGCCATGAGCTTTGAGCACAATTAGACCTGAGCCTTAGAGGATGCCCTAGGGAAAAACGAGTCCCAGGACGAACCAGGGGTGCCAGTATCCCTGCGTTTAAAATTCCAGATAAGCACCACACCTTCCAAACCGGACACTTCTTTAAAGATGTATCCTGAATAACTGGGACAAATTCGACCCTGAAACCTTAAAAAAAAAAAAAAAGCGACTAGTTTTCTTCCGTACCACTGCCTGGCCACAGTATTCCTTACAAAATAGAGAACCTTGCCCTCTAAGGGAAGTATTCATTACAACCCCCTTCTACAACTAGATCTTTTCTGTAAACAGAAAGGTAAATAAAGTCCCTAATGTACAGGCTTTCTTTACCCTTCGTAACAACACTGCCCTGTGCCAAGCCTGCAGGCTTTGCCCACATGACAGAGGACCACGACTGCCTCCACACTCAGGGCCTCTCCCGTCAGCCCCACTCTCCTCCCCTACTGACTCTCCTCCATCCGGCCCCACCAAAGTGTTAAAGGCACTCCGGAAAGAGAACATAAACTCTGCAAGTCAGGCACCCAAATTATGTTCCTTACGAGCAGTAGGAGGGGAATTTAAGCCCGTTCACGTGCATGCTCCCTTCTCTCTCTCAGATTTAAAACAAATAAAGACAGATTTAAAGAAATTCTCAGATGATCCTGTTAACTACATAGATGTCCTGCAAGGCTTAAGGCAGTCCTTTAATCTAACATAGAGAGATATCATGTTACTTCGTGATCAGACCTTAAGTCCTACTAAAAAAGCGGCTTTAGCCGCAGCCCAGCGATTTAAAGATCTGTAGTACCTTAGTCAGGTAAACAATCGAATGGCCCTAGAGGAAAAGGAAAAAATTCCCCAGAGGGCAAAGGCAGTGCCCACTGTAGACCCTCATTAGGATACTGACTCAGATCATAGAGATTAGAGCCGCAGGCATTTGCTAACTTGAATTTTAGAAAGGTTGAGAAAGACTAAGGAAAAGCGTTTGAACTACTCAATGCTATCCCCAATTATGCAAGGAAAAAAAAGAAAACCCCTCCACTTTTCTAGAAAGGCTAAAGGAGGCCCTAAGAAAGTACACCTCCCTAACTCCAGATTCTGTAAAAGGCCAACTTATTTTAAATAATAAATTTATCACCCAATCAGCAGGTGACATTAGGAGAAAAGTCTGCTTTAAGCCCAGAACAAAATTTGGAGACATTATTAAACCTGGCAACCTTGGTGTTCTATGACACGGACCAAGAAGAACAGGCCAAAAAGGAAAAGTGAGGTAAGAGAAAGGCTGCAACCTTAGTTACGGCCCTCAGACGCGCACACCTTGGTGGCTCAGAGGGAACCAAGAGAGGAGCAGGCCAGCTGCCTAGTGAGACTTGTCATCAGTGTGATTTGCAAGGCCACTTTAAGAAAGATCGTCCAACCGGAAACAAACCGACCCTCGCCCATGTCCAACGTGCCAAGGCAATCACTAGAAGGCTCACTGTCCCAAAAGGCAAAGGCCCTCAGACAAAGGCCCTCTAGGCCAGAAGCACCCAACCAGATGATTCAGCAACAGGACTAAAGGTGCCCAAGGCAAGTGCCAGCTCTTGCCATCATCCTCACAGAGACCCAGGTAATTTGAACATTAAAGGCCAAGAAGTAGACTTCCCTGAAACACTAGCACTGCCTTCTCAGTTTTAATCTCCTGCCCCAAACGACTGTCCTCAAAGTCCGTTACTCTCCGAGGAACCTTAAGACAGCCTGTAACCAGGTATTTCTCTTGCTTCCCCAGCTGCAATTAAGAGACTTTGCTCTTTTCACATGCCTTTCTTATCATGCCCGAAAGTCCCACACCCTTATTAAGAAAGAACATATTAGCCAAAGCGGAGGCTATTAGCTACATAAATATAAAGAACAAACTACCCATTTGTTGTCCGCTACTTAAAAAAAGAATCAACTCTGAAGTCTAGGCCTTAAAAGGACAATTTAGAAAGGCAAAGAATGCCCATCCAGTTCAAATCAGGCTAAAAGACCCTAGCACTTTTCCTTATCAAAGGTAATATCCCCTAAGGCCTGAAGCTCACAAAGGATTACAATATATTGTTAGACATTTAAAAGCTCAAGGTTTAGTTAAAAAAAAAAAATGTAGCAGACCTTGCAACACCCCAATCCTAAGAATACAAACAGTGAATAGTCAGTAGAGACTAGTGCAAGACCTCAGAATCATCAAAGAAGCAGTAATTCCTTTATATCCTGCTGTACCCAACCTCTATACACTGGTCTCTCAGACACCAAGAAAAGCAAAATAGTTAATGGTTCTAGACCTCAAAGATGCCTTCTCCTGCTTTCCCCTGCACTCTAACTCCCAGTTCATGTTGCTATTTCATTAACCAGTCAGAGGTCATTACTAAAAAGGTCAAAGAAATAAGAAAACGGATAGAAAGTTAAAAAAAGGAGCTTAAACACTCAAGACCCTAGAATATGTTAAACCAATAGATACCTTGGCTCCTCCCCTTTCTAGGCCCTGTGACAACCATCCTGCTATTACTCGCCTATGGCCTTGGATTTTTAACCTCCTTGTCAAATTTGTTTCCTCCAAGATCGAGGCCATCCAGGTATAAATAGTCTCACAAATGGAAACTCAAAAGGGCTCAACTCATGGCTTCTACGGAGGACCTCTGAATTGACCCGTTGGTCCTTCACTAGCCTAGAAAGTTCCCCTCTGAAAGACACCACAGCTGAAAGGCCCCTTCTTCGCCCCTAACCTGCAGGAAGTAGCCAGAACCACTGCCGCCCAGTTCCCAACAGCAGTTAAGGTGTTCTGTTTAGAAGCGGGACTGAGAGGAGGTGCTAGCTGGGCTCCCTGGGTCGAGTAGGGGCTCAGAAAGCTGTGAAACTCACTCATTTCCTGCATCAGGACTTCCTTCGGTCCTGGAGGAATACTATTGAAGATACATGCTTAAAATATTCCTAACACCAGGATTTGTGCATGTGTTTTCTTCCCCAAGGAAGCTATAAACAGCGAATATTTTGCTCTAAGCATCCCTGTGTCCTCTCTCCCTCTCTCCCTTCCCTCTCCCCTGAAACTAAAAACAATGTTAATTGCCCATTTCTCTGTGACCAGCGGGCCTTATCTATGCTCCCTATTCGAATTCCTTGTAAACATACTTTGTAAAGTTCTGTAAGATCCTGTCTCCTTTGCCACGCTGCTGCAAAGTCATAAAGTAAATAAAGCCTAAGTTGCAATTCCAGTTTTCTTCAAAATCCAAGACATGTCACAAAATAATTTACTGCCTTTGTTTCTCATTCTAGTAACATCTTCCCGGCCCGGCTCGTATTTCTGCCTTGAAGGGTTTAAAAGGCAATCACCCAAAACAAACAGTGGCTACCCGCTCAGGACTCCTTCCACGCTGTAGAAGCTTTGTACTGTCACGTTGCTCAATAAAGCCTACAGATTTTTTTCTCTTAGTCCATGTCTCCATCACTCGCCACGCCAATTCTTTGGCGTGGCTAATGCAAGAACCTTTACCATTACAATTCTTCGAATTTTGTTCTTTTTGCTTAGGATATCTTTGATTATTCTGGGTCTTTTGAGGTTCCATATACTAAATTTGGAACTAATTTAGTTCCAAATACTAAAATGTATTATTTTTCTATTTTTCTAAAGAATGACATTGGTATTTTGATAGACATTTAGTTTTATGTGTGGCTATTGTAAATGGGATTACTTTTCTATTTCTTTTTCACGTTGTTCACTGTTAACATATATAAATGGTACTGATGTTTGTGTGCCGATTTTGCATCCATACACTTTACTGAATTTGTCTATCAATCCTTACAGTTTTTCTTGTGGAGTATTTAGGTTTTTCTAAATGTAAGATCATATCATCTGCAAGCAAGGATAATTTGACTTTTTTCTTTCCAATTTGGATGCCCTTTATTTCCTTCTCTTGTCTGATTGTTCTAGCTAGAACTTCTAGTAGTATGTCGAGTAATATTGATGGCAGTGGGCATCCTTGTCATGTTCCAGATCTTAGAGAAAAGGCTTTGAGTTTTTCCCCGTTCAGTATGGTACTACTGGTGGGTCTGCCATTTATGGCTTTCACTATGTTGAGGCATGTTCCTTCTATCCCCAGTTTCTTGAGGGTATTTTTCATGAAGTTATGTTGAATTTTATCAAATACTTTTTCATCATCAATTAAAATGATCATATGGTTTTTATCCTTTATTCTGTTGATACAGTGTATAGTTGATTTTGAGCTTTGCTTTTGCTTTTCTAGGTATTTTAGATGCATCACATGGTTTTTATCCTTCATTCTGTTGATATGATGTATCATGTTGATTGATTTGTGCATGTGTAATCACCCTTGCATCCCAGGGATAAATCCCACTTGGTCATGATGGATGCTCTTTCTAATACATTGTTTAATTTTGTTTGTTAGTACTTTGTTGGGGATTTCTGCATCAATATTCATCAGTGTTATTGCACTGCAGATTTATTTTATTCACGTGTCTTTGTCTGGTTTTAGTATCAGCGTAATACGGGCCTCATAAAATGAGTTTGGAAGTGTTCTCTCTATTTTTTGGAATAGTTTGAACGTATTAGTATTAGATATTTTTTAAACCTTTAGTAGAATTTAGCAATGAAGCCATCAGGTCCTGGGCTTTTCTTTACTGGAAGACTTTTTATCATAGCTTTGATCACATTACTTGTTACTGGTCTGTCTGTTCAGATTTTGGATTTTTTTTTTTTTTCCCTGATTCAGTCTTGGTAGATTGTATATATCTACGAATTTGTCCATTTCTTCTAGATTTTCCAATTTTTTGGCATATAGTTGCTCACAGTAGCCCATAATGATCCTTGAATTTCTGCAGTAACATTTGTAATGTCTCCTTTTTCCTTTCTGATTTTGTTTATTTGCATCTTCTCACTTTTTTTCTTAGTCTGGCTAAAAGTTTGTCACTTTTGTTTAACTTCTCAAAAACCAACTTTTTGTCTCATTATTCTTTTGTATTTTCTTTTCATGTAAATTTCATTTCTTTCACCTCTGATCTTTATTATTTATTTTCTTCTGCTAATTTTGAGCTTGGTTTGTTCTTGCTTTTCTATATCTTTTAGATGCATCGTTACATTGTTTATTTGAAATTTTTCCTCCTTTTATAGGTAAGCTCTTATACATATAAATTTTCCTCTTATTAGTGTTTTTGCTGTATCTCATACATTTTGGTATGTTATGTTTCCATTATCATTTTTCAATTTACTTCTTAATATTTTCATTGACCCACTGGATATTCAGGAGTATATTGTTTGATTTTCATGTATTTGTATATTATCCTAAATTCCTCTTTTAATGATTTCTAGTTTTGTTCCATTGTGGTCAGAGAAGATGCTGGATATTACTTCATTTCTTTTAATGTCTTAAGACTTATTTTGTGACCCAACATATAGTCTTCCTTGAGAATAATCTACATGCTGAGAAAAATAATGTGTATTCTGCAACTGTTGGATACATGTTCTGTAAATACCCATTAGATCTGTTTGGTCTATACTGCAGATGAAGTCTAACATTTCTTTGTTGATTCTTTCTGGAAGATCTGTCCAGTGGTGAAAGTGGCGTGCTGAAGTCTCCAGCTATTATTGTATTGGGACCTGTCTCTCTCTTTAGCTCTAATAATATTTCCTTTATATATCTGTGTGCTCCTGTCTTGGGTGCATATATATTTAAAATTGTTATATCTTTTTGCTGAATTGATACTTTACCAGTATATAGTGACCTTCTTCGTCTCTTCTTGTTGTTTTTGTCTTGTACTCTATTTTGTCTAAATATAGTGATTCCTGATCTTTTTTGGTTTTCATTGGCATGGAATATCTTTTTCAATCCCTTCATTTTCAATCTATGTGTGTCTTTACAAGTGAAGTGTATTTCTTGTGGGCAACAGATCAATGAGTCTTGTTATTTTACCCATTCAGCCAGTCTATGTCTCTTGCTTGGAGAATCTAGTCCACTTACAATCAGTTATTAATGATAAGTAAAAGAGCTTACTCTTGCCATTTTGTTATTTGTTTTCTAGTTGTTTTGTGGTCTTCTCTTCCTTCTTTTCTCTCTATCGAAGTACTCCCTTTAGCATTTCTTGTAGGACTGGTCTGGTATTGATGAAATCCCTCAGTTTGTCTGGGAATCAATTGTTTGTCTGGTAATCAATTGTTTGTCTGGGAAATCCTTTATTTCTCCTTCATATTTGAAAGATATGTTCACTGGATATACTATTCCAGGGTAAAAGTTTATTTCCTTCAGCACTTTAAATGTGTCATGCCACTCTCTCCTGGCCTGTAAGGTTTCCGCTGAAAAGTCTGCTGCCAGACACGTTGCAGCTCCATTATATGTTATTTGTTTCTTTTCTCTTGCTGCTTTTAGGGTCCTTTCTTTATCCTTCATCTTTGAGATTTTGATTATTAAATGCTTTGAGGTAGTCTTCTTGGGGTGAAATCTGCTTGTTGTTCTATAACCTTCTTGTACTTGGATATTGATATCCTTCTCTAGGCTTGGGAAGTTCTTTTTTTATCTTTTTGAATAAACTTTCTAAATCTATCTCTTTCTCTACCTATTCTTTAAGGCCGATAACTCTTAGATATGCCCATTTGAGGCTACTTTCTAAATCCTGTAGGCAAATTTAATTACTTTTTAGTCTTTTTCTTTTGTCTCCACTGACTGTGTGTTCTCAAATAGCCTGTCTTCAAGCTCAAGCTCACTCATTCTTTCTTTTGCTTGATCCATTCTGCAATTAAAGGACTCTGATACATTCTACAGCATGCCAATTTTCTTTTCAGCTCCAGAATTTCTGTTTATTTTTGAAAATTTATTTCCATATCTTTGTTAAGTTTGTCTTATAGAATTCTGAATTCCTTCTTTGTGTTATCTTGAATTTCCTTGAGTTTCCTCAATGCAGCTATTTTGAATTATCTGCCAGAAAGGTCACATATCTCTGTTTCTCCAGATCGGTCCCTGGTGTCTTATTTAGTTCATTTGTTGCTGTTATTTTTTCATCAATGGTGTTGATGTTAGTATATGTTCTTCAGTGTCTGAGCATTGAAGAGTTACGTGTTTATTGTAGACTTCTCTGTATGGCCTTATTTGTAGCCATCCTTCTTTTGAAGGCTTTCCAGATATTTGAAATGACTTAGGTGTTGTGATCTAAGCTATTTCTGCTTTAGAGGACACCCAAAGCCCGGTAATGCTGTGGTTCTTGCAGACTCATAGAGGTACCTTCTTGATGGTCATGGACAAGACCCAGGAGAATTCTCTGGATTACCAGGAAGAGACTCTTGTTCACTTCTCTTACTTGCTCCCAAGCATTCAGTCTCTGTCTCTGTTCTACGCCACCTAAAGCTGGGGATGGAGTGACACAAGAACCCCTGTGGTCACCACTACTATTACTGCACTGGATCAGATCTGAAGCCAGTACAGCCCTGGGTCTCACCCAAGGCCTGCTGTAACCACTCCCTGGCTACTGCCCGTGTTTGCTCAAGGCCCTGGGGCTCTACAATCAGCCCCAGGTGGCAAAGCCAACCAAGTCAATGTTCTTGCCTTTAAGACAGTGAGGTCCCCCCAGGCCCCAGGTTGGCCCAGAAGTATTGTTCAGGAGTCGGGGACTATAGTCAAAAACCTTAGAAGCCTACCTGGGGTTCTATTGTACTGCGACTGAACTGACACTCAAACCAGAAGATGCAGTTCTTCCTACTCTTCTCTCCCCTTTCCAAAGGCAAAGGAGACTTACCCCATATCCACTGCCATCCCTGGCCATGAGGAGTACTGTCAGACTATATCCATGTTCCCTTAAGGCCCAAAGCCTCTCTTATGTCAGGTTGTAGTGAATGTTGCCTGGCCTGGGACTCACCATTCAGGGTACTGGGCTTCCCTCTGGCCCACAGCAGGTGCAGAAATGCCATCCAAGTATCAAGTCTTGAAATTGAGAACCCCAAGAGTCTGCTTGGTGTGGTACCCTCCTGTGGAAGTGTTGGTACCCAAAGTGCAATACAAAGACCCTTTTACTTTTTCATCTGCTCTTCTGAAGCAGAAGGAATTTTGCCTATAGTCATCATGGCTGGTAATGTTCTGACTCTTATCTGAAGCCAGAAAGTCTCAGAAGCTCACCAAAGCCCTTAATGTAGTACCTGGGTATCACTGATGGTTATTTAGGGCCCAAAGTCTATTCAGGTTAGCAGGTGATAAATGCTAGCAAGACTGGGTCCATTCTTTCAAGGCAATGGGTTTCCTTCTGGCCCCGAGTGTGTCTAAAAATGTTGTCTGGGAGCTAGAGAGACTGAGAATTTTCTGAAATTGTCTAATGAATAGTTTTTAAAAGCTGATTTGATACTTAAAGTATTATAAAAGAAACCAACTACCAATACAGGATATTATATCCTTTAACATAGCTTTCTTTCCCCCCCACCTTTTTTTTTTTTCTTTTTTTTTTGAGACTGAGTCCTATTCTGTCACCCAGGTTGGAGTGCAGTGGCTCTATCTCAGCTCACTACAACCTCTGCTGCCTGGGATCAAGCGATTCCCCTGCCTCAGCCTCCCAAGTAGCTGAGATTACAGGCACCTGCCATCATGCAAAGCTAATTTTGTGTGTATGTGTGTGTATTTTTAGTAGAAATGAGGTTTCACCATCTTGGCCAGGCTGTTCTTGAACTCCTGACCTCATGATCCACCTGCCTTGGCATCCCAAAATGCTAACATTACAGGCATGAGCCACTGCACCAGGCCTAAAATAGCTTTCATAAGTTAAGATAGTAAATATATTTAAAGAAAATAAGTTCAAAATATGAGAGAATTTTTCACCAGCTGATAGGCACTAAGGAATACTAAATGAAGTCTCCAGGCAAAAGGAAAATTATTGTATACAAAAAACAAAGTTTGTAGAAACAAATGAAAAGCAACTGAAAAGGTAAATAGAAGAGTAAATACAAATTGATATTAACTGACTATTAAGCCCTAAAGGATAATATTAATATTTCATGTTGTTTAAAATCTATAGAATAAGAAACCTCCAAACTATTTTCAAGAGTGGTACTTTTAAGAGTACCACTTTGTTTCGTCCATTAGTGTATAAGCAATACTGCGATACTGGTTCTCTGCATCGTAGTCAACATTTGATGTTATCCCTGTTTTCTACTTTTGTCATTCTGATAAGTATGCAGTAGTATCTCATCGTGGTTTACATTTTATTTCCCTAATGGTAACTGTTATTAAATATCTTTTCATGTATATTTTTGTTGCCACTTTTATAACTTCTCCACTAATATGTCTGTTTCTGTAATTTGTTGTTTTCTAATTGGCTTGTTTATTGTTGAGTTTTGATAATGCTTTAATAAAGTACAAGTCCTCTGCCAATTATGTGATTTTTGCATATTTTTGCCTAGTCTGTACCTTGTTGTTCTATCATCTTCGCAAGGGTTTTGCAGAAGAAAATTTTTAATTTAGATAGGGTTTAACTTAGATAGGGTTTAACTTAGATAGGGTCCAAATTCCCCCCCCCCTTTTTTTTTAGACGGGGTCTTGCTCTGTCACACAGGCTGGAGTGCAGTGGTGCAATCTCAGCTCACTGCAAGCTCTGCCTCCCAGGTTCATGCTCTGCTGCCTCAGCCTCCCGAGTAGCTAAGACTATAAGTGCCTGCCACCACGCCCGGTTTTTGTATTTTTATTAGTGACGGTATTTCACCATGTTAGCCAGGATGGTTGATCTCCTGACCTCATGATTTGCCCACTTCAGCCTCCCAAAATGTTGGAATTACAGGCATAAGCCACCACGCCTGGCCTAATTTTCTTTTAAGAATCATTCTTTTGGTGTTAAGTTCAAGATTTCTTCACTAAGTCTTAGTTCCCAAAGATTTTCTTTAGAGTTTTCCTAAAAAGACATGTACTTTAACATTTTTAAATTTAAGTCTATGATGAATTTTCAGTTAATTTTTGTATAGCATGTGAGGTTGAAGTTAGGGCTCTTTTACAACTTACCATATGACATAGCAGTTGCATTTTTGCAACTTTTGGCATTATTTCAGTCAGCTTAGGCTGCCATAACAAAATATCAGGGACTTGGTGACTTAATCAAAAGTATTTATTTCTTACTGTTCTGAGGATTGTGAAGTCTACAATCAAGATGCCAGCCACTTCAGATCCCTGGTGGGGCTCTCTTCCTGGCTTACTGGCAACCAGCTTCTTCACATGGCACATGTACCTTCACATGGCACAAAGAGAGAAAGCAAGTGCTTTGTTGTCTGTTCTTATAAGAGAACTGATTCTATCATGAGGTATATATTTTCATGGTATGATATAAACATGATTATGTCTCACAGGTGCCACCTCCTAATATGAACTTTGAGAGGACACAAACATTCAGTCCATAATAAGTATTTTTTTCTGGGAAAATGAAAACTTATGTTTACTGGAAAACTCACATACAAACGTTCATTGTAGTTTTATTATAAAAGCACCACACTGGAAACAATTCAAATGTCCTTCAGTGGGTGAATGATTAACCAACTCTGCTACATACATACTACAGAATACTAGTAATAGAAAGGGAAGGACTATTAATATATAAAATGACCTGATAAATCTCAAAGGCTTTGCACCAAGTGACGAAAGTCCATTTTAAAAAGTTACATACTGTGTAATTCCATTTATATAACATTCTTGAACTGACAAAATTATAGAGATGCTGAGAAAATTAGTGGTTGCCAGGAACTAAGGACCAAGGGATAGAGGCAAAGATTGATGTGGCTATCAAAAATAATCCTTGTGAAGATTGTACAGTTCTCTATCTTAGCTTAGGCAGTTACATAGATTATACATGTAACAAATTTGTGTAGAACTAAATGTGCATATTCATGCAAGTCAATTTGAGAAAATACTAATAAAGTTGGTGTACTATACCAATGTCAGTTTTCTAATAGTAATATTTTACTATTGCTATGTTAGATGTTAGCACTGGGATAAACTGTGTAACGAGTACAGGAATCCTCCATGTATTATTTCTTAAAGTTGTGTGTAAATCAATAATTATTTCGAGATGAAATAATACACACACAGAATAAAAATACAGAAAAATATAGAAATAAAATATAGAAAGACAATAATTTAAAAAGAGAAAAGCAAACCGAGTGGAAAGATAGAAATGAAAGCAAAGTTTACAATAGTGACTGATCAAAAAATAACAACAACCAGAGCATAGCAGAATCAAAATTAGTAAAAGTTGCTTCTCTGATACACAATGGATTTATAAAATTTTGTTAAGACTGATCAAGAATTTAAAAAAATACAGAGTCAATATTAAGAATTAAAAACAGGAACATTACTACATATAGTCTAAATGTTAATAGTATAATAAAGAGACATAATGAGCAACTTGATGCCACACATTAGTGAAGAAGCATTCTTAGAAAAACTCAACTTATTCAAAAGACACAAGAAGATAATTAAAGAATCTGAATAGTCTTAGATCTAAGAGGAAATTGAAATGTCTAATAAAAAGCCTTTTAACAGGTAAAATGTTATGATCAACTGGCTTCACTGATAAATTTGACTAATTATAACATAAAACATAGATGGAGGGAAAAGATGGCTATGACTAGACACAGACAGGAAGTACTGCTCCAAAAAGAGAGAGCAAAAATTTGAATAAACCAATATAATTTGAATAGATCTTCAGAGAGGAATTGGCAAGAGGGGATGGAGACACAGCACGGACACTGAGGCTGAAGAGGGAGGAAGCCAGGAACCCTCTATGGGGTACCCAAACACTAGAGCTAGTTCCAAGGTCCAAATTCATAAGGAAGGGGTGAATGAATGAACTGTGGGGCTTCCCATTCTTGCCAAGGATTTCTGGGAATCTAGCTAGACGTGACTGCATAACTCCAATGGACATTTGATCTGGCTGGAGGATCTTCCAGGAGAGCAGATAAAGACAGGGCTTCAACTGGTGTGGAGCCAGGGGCCTTTGAATCCAGAGACACCCATCCCCCAGGGCTCCTCATTTCCCTCTAAGAAACTCTAGCCCCAACTAATCGCTAGGCCAAGAGGAAGTGGGCCTAGTTCTTCCATGAGACTGAAGCACATTTGTTCTGCAGGCCCTCCTGCTCAGTGTTCTCTCCCAGGGTCCCTGTATGCCTCCCATCAGGAGTGTGTGGACAAGGCAGCCTCTGCTGCCCAGCTTGGGTGAACTCTTCTAGCTGAATACATTTTTGGTGGCCTGGAAAAATTTCAGATCCCACAGTTTACCTGGAACCTAACCTTGAGAATCTAGATGGTAGAACTGCATGCCAGTCCTGGTGCCCCAGATCTGCAGCCATCCCTCAAGCAGAGGATGAGACCACATTCTCAGAGTTCTGAGAGGAGTGAGATGCATAGGTCTGTTAGCTGGCACAGGAGTGGGACATGCCTCCCTCCATATGGATGGTCTGGAAAGGATATGACCTATCTCTCTGCTGCAGCCTCTGCCTGAGGGAACCCTGTGGCCTTGAACACCTACCAAAAGGATTGTGGGAACATTGCTAGTGATTGGACGGACCTCACACAAAGTGCAGGAGTAGATCTATGAGGGGGTCACCTCTCTCTCCTCTGAACTTTCAGAACACAACTGCAAACATGAGGAAATACAAAGAAGCCATGTAGGTGAGTAAGAGCATATCAACCACCCATTACTCCTAAGTGCCATCTACTGGATTGCAGCCTAAGGTCCAACACTAAAAATATTTTGCTTATATAGCCCCCTGCAAAAACAAGGACAATAATTCAATCACAAATAAAAACCTTGTACAGAACCTTGGCCAGCTGAATACATCCAGAAGTGACTTTAACTGACTTTACTCAACTTACACTCCAGTTAAAGAAATAACACCCTTCCCAGGTGAGACAGAATAACCTCAAGAACTCTGGAAATTAAAAAACCCAGAGTGTCTTCTTACTTCCGAACAAGTTCACTAGGTCCCCAGCAATGATTCTTAAGCAGTCAGAAATAATGAAAATGACAGGCATAGAATTCTGTCTGGAATCTGGATGTAAAAGAAGTATATCAACATTCAGGAGAAGGTTGAAACGCAATCCAAGAAATCCAGTAAAATAATCCAAGAGCTGAATGATGAAACAGCCATTTTAAGAAGAATCAAACTAAGGGTGCAATGGTTCATGCTTGTAATCCCAGCACTTTAAGAGGCTGAGGTCAAAGGATCACCTGAGCCCAAGAGTTTGAGACCTTCCTGGGAAATATCGTGAGACTCCCTCTCTACAGAAAATTTTGTAAAAGCTAGATGGGTGTAGCGGCTTATGCCTGTGGTTCCAGCTACTCAGGAGACTAAGGTGGGTGAATCACTTGAGCCCAGGAAGTTGAGGCTGTAGTGAGCTCTTGTCATGCCACAGCACACCAGCGTGGGCAACAGAGAGAGAGATCCTGTATCAAACAAACAAGAACAAAACTGAACTTCTAGAGCCAAGATATCTACTATAAGCATTTCATTATACAATTGGAGGTATTAACAGCACAATATGCCAAACTGAGGAAAGAATCTCAGAGCTTAAAGACTAGACCTTCAGATAATATTAGACAATAATAAAGAAAACAGAATTTTAAAATGAAACAGAATATCTGAAAAATATGGGATCATGTACAAGAATCAAGTATAGGACTCATTGACATCCCTCAGAGAGGAGAGAGAATAAGCAGCTTGGAAAACATATTTGAGAACATCATCCAGGAAAATTTCCTTAATCTCACTAGAGAGGGTGACATGCAAATTCAAGAAATACAGAGGACCCCAACTAGATATTATACAAGACAACCATCCCCAAGACATCAGATTAGCCAGGGTCAATGCAAAATAAATAATCTTAAAGACAGCTAAAGAGAAGACGAGTCAGGTCATGTATAGAGTGATGTCTATCAGGATAGAAGCAGACCACTCAGCAGAAACTTTACCTCTAATGTCTAGTAAGACATTAAAGGCCTATTTTCAGTGTTCTTAGAAAAAAGAAATTCGAACCAAGAATTTCATTTTCTGCGAAACCAAGCTTCGTAACTGAAGGATAAATAAAATCCTTCTTAGACAAGCAAACATGGAGGAAATTCATTGCAACTAGACCAGTTTTACCTAACACCTCTGCCTAGGATCTCTCCTTTAAGAAGTCCTTAAGGGAATGCTAAACATGGAATCAAAAGAATAACATCTGCAACCACAAAAACACTCACACACATACCCCACAGACACTATAAAGCAACTGCACAAGCCTCCATAACAATGAGCTAAAAACACAATCAAAATCTCATATATCAATACTAACTCTGAATTTAAACAGGCTAAATACCCCACTAACAAGACAGAGTGACAAACCTGATAAAAAGAGAAGACCCAGCAACCATTTGGTGTCTTCAAGAGACCCATCTCACATGTAACACCATCCACAGGCTCAAAGTAAAGTGATAGAGAAAGATTTACCACACCAACAGAAAGGAAAAAGTAGCAGCAGTCACTTTTCTTATATCAGATAAAACAAACTTTAAACCAGTAACAATTAAGATGAACAAAGAAAGACATTATATAATGACAAAGGATACAATCCAACATGAAGACTTAACTATCCTAAATATATATGCATCCAATAATGGAGCACCCAGATTCATAAAACAAGTTCATCTTGACCAGAAAAGACTTAAACAATCACACAATATACTGGGAGACTTCGGCACTCCACCTACAGTGTTAGACAAATCAGCGAGGCAAATGACTAACAAAAAAACTTTTAAATTTGACACTTACCCAATTGGACCTGATAGACATCTACAGATCACTTCATCCAACAATCACAGAATATACATTCTTCTCATCTGCACACAGAACATATTCTAATATAAACCACATGCTCAGTCATAAAGCAAGTCTCAATAAATTCAAATACATTGAAATCATACCAGGCACACTCTTGGACCACAGTTCAATGAAAACAGAAATCAATATCAAGAATATTTATCAAACTACTCAAAATCATGGAAATTAAACAACTTGCTCCTGAAAAACTTTTGGATGAACATTGAAATTGAGCAGAAATCAGAAAATTCTTTGAAATGAATAAAAATAGGAATACAACTTAACAAAATTTGGGGGATGCAGCTAAAGCAGTGTTAAGAGGAAAGTTTATAGCACTAAACACCTTCATCAAAAAGTTAGAAAGATCTCAAATTAACAATCTAACCTTGCATGTAAATGAACTAGGAAAAAAAAAAAACAAAGCTAGCAGAAGAAAAGAAATAACAAAAATTAGAGATGATCTGAATGAATTTGAGATGCAAAAATACATACACAAGATCAATGAAACCAAGAAACATACTTTCTTCAAAAGGATAAACTAGATTAATATACTGCTAGCTAGATTAACAAAGAAAAAAAAAGAGAGAAGATCCATTAAATACAATCAGAAATGGCAAAAGATGGCATTACAACTGATCCTACAGAAATACAGAAGTTCCTCAGAGACTACTCTGAACAACTCGGTGCACAAAAATTCAAGAATCTAGAGGGAATGGATGAATTCCTGGAAACACACAATATCCCAAGATTGGATAAGGAAGACATTGAAACACTGAATACGCCAATATCAAGTTCTGAAATTGAATCAGCCATTAAAAATCACAGTAACCAAAAAAGGACCTGGACTATTTGGATTCACAGATGAATTCTACCTGACATACAAAGAAGACATGGTACCAATTCTACTGAAACTACTCCAAAAAATTGAGAAAGAATGGTTCCTACTCAACTCATTTTTTGAAGCCAACATCATCCTGACAACAAAGTCTGGCAGAGACACAATAAGAAAAGAAAACTTCAGGCCTATATCCCCAATGAACATAGACACAAAAATCCTCCACAAAATACTGGCAAACCAAATCCAGCAGCACATCAAAAACTTAATAAAGCACCATCAAATAGGCTTTATTCCTGGGATGCAAGGCAAGTTCGACATACACAAATCAATAAATGTGACTCCCCACATGAAGAGAATGAAAAGCAAAAATCATATGATCATCTCAATAGACATAGGAAAACCTTTTGATAGAATCCACCATCCATTTATGATTATAAAAAAAAACCCTAAACAAACTAGGCATTTAGAAACATATCTTGAAATAATGAGTCATCTATAGCATACCCATAGCCACCATTATACTAAATGAGCAAAGTCTGGAAACATTCCCCTTGAAAACTGGAACAAGACAAGGATGCCCACTCTCACCATTCTGATTCAACATAGTACTGGAATTACTACCCAGAGAAATCAGGCAAAAGAAAGATATAAAAAGCATCCAATTAGGAAAGAAGAAGTCAAACTATCTCTCTTCATGACTGATACAATTTTATACCTAGAAGACCCAAGAGGGGTCTTTTCAGCAAAAGGCTCCTAGAACGTATAAACAACTATAGTAAAATTTCAGGATACAAAATCAATGTACATAACATCCAGGCTAAGAGTCAAATCAAGGACACAATCTTATTTACAATAGCCACAAAGAAAATGAAATACATAGGAACAGAGCTAACAAAGTAGGTGAAAGATCTCTACAAGGAGAACTATAAGCCACTGTTGAAAGAAATCAGGGATGAAGTGGACAAATGAAGAAAACATTTCATGTTCATGGATTGGATGAATCAATACCATTAAAATGGCCATACTACCCAGAGCAATGTATAGGTTCAATGCTATTTCTTTCAAACTACCAATGTCATTCTTCACAGAATGAGAAAGACACTATTCTAAAATTCATATGACTCCAAACAGAGCCCAAATAAGCAAAGCAATCGTAAGCAAAAGGAAACAACCTGGAGGCATCACAATACCCAACTGCAAACTATACTATAAAGCTACAGTAACCAAAACGGCATGATAGTGATACAAAAACAGACACATAGACCAATGAAAGAGAGAAAAAAACCTCACAAAGCTCTACACCCATACCCATCCGATCTTCAATAAGACCTAAAAAAACAAACAATAGGGTGTTGCAGGAACTCAGGGACCCCGAACAGAGGGAGGGACTGGCTGAAGCCATGGCAGAAGAATGTAAATTGTGAAGATTTCATGGACATTTATTAGTTCCCCAAATTAACACTTTTAAAATTTGCTATGCCTGTCCTTACTGCAATCTCTGAATATAAATTGTGAAGATTTCATGGACACTTATCACTTCCCAATCAATATTCTTGTGATTCTCTATGCCTTAATCTCTTAATCCCATCATCTTCGTAAGCTGTGGAGATGTGTTAACTTCACAAATTGTTTGTAGAGCATGTGTATTTGACCAATATAAAATCTGGGCACCTTGGAAAAAGAACAGGATAACAGCGATTTCAGGGAACAAGGGAGATAACCTTAAAGTCTGGCTGCCTGTGGGCCACACGGAACAAAGCCATATTTCTCTTCTTTCAAAAGCAAATAGGAGAAATATTGCTGAATTCTTTTTCTCAGCAAGGAACATCCCTGAGAAAGAGAATGCATTCCCAAGGGGAGGCCTCTGAAATAGCCGCTTTGGGAACGTCTGTCTTTTATGGTTGCAGATAAGGGATGAAATAAGCCCCGGTCTCCTGTAGTGCTCACAGACCTATTAGGATGAGAAAATTCTCATCTAATAAATTTTGGTCAAACTGATTGTCTGCTCTCAAATCCTGTCTCCTGATAAGATGTCATCAGTGACAATGTGTGCCCAAAACTTCATTAGCAATTTTAATTTTGCCCCAGTCCTGTGATCTCACCCTGCCTCCATTTGCCTTGTGGTATTTTATTACCTTGTGAAGCATGTGCTCTCTGTGACCCACACCCTATTTGTGCACCCCCCTCTTTGAAAATCACTAATAAAAACTTGCTGGTTTTGCGGCTTGGGGGACATCATGGAACCTACCGACATGTGATGTCTCCTGTGGACACCCAGCTTTAAAATGTCTCTCTTTTGTACTCTTTCCCTTTATTTCTGAGACTGCCTGACACTTAGAGAAATAGAAAAGAACCTATGTAAAATATCGGGGGCTGGATTCCCCTGATATCTGGTGCCCATGTGGTCTTTCTTTTTTCCCAAGTACATGTGGGAACCCGATTCCCTTTGGCAGGTGCAGAGAAACATCAACAATTTGTTCCACAAATATGCGTGTTTGACTCCCTGACGACAAGTGAGTAGTTTCTGTATTGTCCAGTTTAACTATGGGTCACACGGAGTCTAAACATCATGCTTATCTCTGCTATATTGAACTCCCGTTAAAACAGGGCAGTGTTTGAGTGCCTATGTGAAATATGGTCACTCTATTCAGGGCAGTGAAAGAATACTGTCCTTGGTTTCCTGGAAAAGGAACCTTAGATGTAGAACTATGGGATCGTGTTGGTGCAACATTCTGGGAACTGGTCTCCACAGGGAATTATGTTCCCGTCACCGTTTGGGGTGATTGGGCCTTGGTACATGCCATCCTGATGACATAACATTCCCATGACCCTCTACAGTTACCACAATTTTCTGAATCTGATAATCCTCCACCTCTTTCTCAACCTTCCTCTCCCACACAACCTTCATTATCTGATCGGCCTCACCCTTCCGCTGCTCCTTCCCCACCTGACGATGTTGAGAATTCAATGTCTAACTCTGGTGACTTTGCATTATGGTCACCCCCTGATGATCTTATTTCTTTTCACAAAGATCCAGTACTTGTAGTTCCAGCAGCCCTGATTCACACAGCCCAGGACCATATATATGTTGATTCTTCTCTTTTCAAACCTCCGGAGTCACCTCATGGCTCGGGGACCAAACTACAATTTACTTATAATTCTTCAGGCGCTCCCCCGTCCACTTCAGCCCCGCACCCTCCTGTCATTTCGGTTCCTAAACCAGTCACTTTGCCATCAACTCAGCCTGCTTCTCTGTACCTTTCTTCACACATTAACACCAGTAATCACCAGTATACTTCTGCTCCTTCTGCTCCCCCAATGCCCCTTTCTCACACTCTTATTCCAGTCCGACCTTCTCACCCTCAGTTTCCCTTATCTACACATGGTTTTTTTGTCACTTCTATGCTGACTCCATCTCAGATGCCTACTCTTGAAACTTCAATGCAATGCTTACTACACCAAAACAAAGAAACAAGTGGATTAGATACAGGGACTTATCTGATTGCGCTAGACCCACCTAACTTCCAAGGGGTACAAATGCCTCATTATGTACCTCTTAATCTTACCTTTTTAAAAGAATTTAAGGATGTTTGTAGTTAGTATGGTCCTACTTCTCCTTATGTTAAAATGGTATTACAATCTTTTTGTACGGACATCACTTTACTTCCTTTAGGCTGGGACCTTTTGGCAAAAGCTGTTCTGACCTCACCTCAGAATTTACAGTTTCGAACTTGGTGGTCAGAAGAGGCTTGTTTGCAGGCTCAGCTACATCGGACTGATGGCATTCTAGTTACTCAGGCTCAGTTCACAGTCTCTGATAGTTTCTCTGATACTTATGCTCAATTAGGCTTTCATGCGCTTACCACAAATCAAGTAATGAAGGTGTGTATGAGAGCTTAGGTTAAATTACGTGCCCCAGGCCAAGCTCCTGTTTGTTTTACTACTGTTAAATAAGGTCACTGATGTTTCTGTTATTTCCTCTAGTTTATGGCCTTCCTCCTGGCTTAACACATCCTGCTAACATGGCACTAGTAGGTGTTGGAAAAACCAATGATGTTTACGAGAGCACATTTATCTTGCCTTGCACTGGTCCTGATGGGCAAAAGCGTAAAATTCAGCCTTATATCACTCCAATCCCCATTAATCTTTGGGGTAGAGATTTACTGGCACAATGGGGGGATGAAATTAATATTCCACATAACTCTTATAGTGCTTCCAGTCAGCATATTATGTAAAACATGGGGTTTGTTCCTGGGCTCGGCCTTGGTCCAAAGCATGAAGGCATTACTAAACCCCTCCCAATTACTATAAAATAAGACAGTAATGATTTAGGTTATCCTTTTTAGTGACAACCGCTGCCACATCTCCTGATCCTACCCCCTTACAATGGAAATCTGACACACCCATTTGGATTCAGCAGTGGCTGCTTTCTAAAGAAAAACTGGAGGCTTTAACTCAATTGGTTTCTGAACAGTTACAACTTGGAAATGTGGAACCTTCTCTTTCCCCCTGGAATTCTCCTGTGTTTCTAGTAAAAAAGAAATCAGGCAAGTGGCGGATGGTAACTGATTTAAAGGCCATTAATGCTGAAATGAAACCTATTGGGGCTGTCCAACCCGGCATGCCTGCCCCGATTTAATACCTAAAAATTGGCCTCTCATAGTTATTGATCTTAAAGATTGTTTTTTCATATTGCTTTACATGAATCGGATTGTGAAAAATTTGCCTTTACTGTACCGTCTATCAATAATCAGGAGCCTGCAGCTCATTATCAGTGGAAAGGACTTCCTCAGGGAATACCGAAGAGCCCTACAGTCTGCCAGCTTTATATTGGACAAGTGCGTTCACCGGTTCGAGCCCAATTTCCTCAGGTCTATATTCTTCATTATATTGATGATATTTTAATCGCTGCCCTCATTAATAAAGAATTAATTGACTGTTATCAAATTTTGAGCTGCCACGTTAGAGAGGCTGGATTACACATCGCTCAGGATAAAATCCAACAGACCACTCCTGTTCTACACCTAGGAATGGTGGTCGACAAGCAATGTATTCAACCTCACAAAGTTCAAATTAAGAGAGATTCTTTGAAAACTTTAAATGACTTCCAAAACTCTTGGGTAACATTAATTATTTAAGACCAACTTTAGGCATTCTGACCTATGCGCTGTCTAACTTGTTTTCTGTGCTGCGGGGAGATCTCGATCTCCGCAGTACCGGGACTTCAACCCCTGAGGCTTGACTAGAACTGGAATTCATAGAGGAAAAAATCCAGACCAGCCAGTTATCTAGAGTACAGTCATTTCAGCCTTTTCAGCTTCTGGTTTTTGCTTCATTACACTCCCCTGCTGGACTAATAGTTCAACATAATGATTGAGTGGAGTGGTGTTTTCTTCCTCATTCTGTGTCAAAAACTTTGTCTGTTTATCTGGACCAAATACCCCATCTTAATTGGACAGGCTCAGTGTAGAATACTTCAAATTTCCTGATTTGGTCCGAATGTAATTGTAATTCCTTTAAATCGGCTCGAAGTTCAAGCCGCCTTTCAACATTCTGTACTGTGACAAATTCACTTGGCTGATTTCATTGGTGTTATTGACAATCATTATCCAAAGAACAAATTGTTTGATTTTATAAAAATGACGTTTTGGGTGGTCCCTCAATTAATCAAAGATCAGCCCATTCCTGAGGCCATTACAGTGCTCACTGATGGTTCCAGTAATGGCAATGCTGGTTATGTAGGTCCTACAGACAAGCTTATTTCTACCTCTTATACCTCTGCTCAAAAGGCAGAATTAATTGCTCTGATTACTGTCTTACAGGATTTCCCCAAACCTTTAAATATTGTCTCTGATTCCACTTAATGTGGGAAAGAGGATATGCTTGTGTTTCACCAGGAGATCATCAAAAGAAAACCACAGGGAAAAGACATCCATGTCAGAGACCGCCCTCAGACATGGTGAGATCTGTGCCAACTCCTCAGAAGCAGGCACACCAAATCACAATGCGTCTCATTCAATCCTCCCTGATGGCAATGGAGACCCATCTAACTAATTCCACTTCTCCTGATTACCTTTCTTTTTCTCCTTATGTACCTAAAAATCTCACCATTTCTATTAGCCTGAAAATAACATCCTTCTACTGTCTTCCGCCTTCACTACTCAATCTCACTTACAACGGGTTTTATTTAATGATTCTCTTCCTTATGCTTCCTGTCCCACCAGTTTCCTCTCAAACCGATTTACCTGCTACACACAATTATTCTTGTTGGGCTTATGTGCCTTTTCCTCCACTTATTCAACCTCTCACCTGGATTGATGCTCCTGCAGAAATCTACACTAACGATAGTGTGTGGATGCCTGGAGCTACAGATGACCATTGCCCTGCTCAACTAGGAGAAGAAGGCACTGCATTTAATGTTACCATGTGTTATAAATACCCCCCTCTGTGCCTCGGATATGCACCTGGTTGTATCCATCTAGAAACTCAAGTCTGAGTTGCTTATCTTCTGGAGAGATCAGCTAGAGAGGAACCTGGACATTTGATCTCTGGCCTCTCCCTTTCTCCTTCAAAGCAAATGAAAGGGGGAGTAATGGGAGATACCCCATACTTTCAATGTAAACATGCAGGAAAACCATGCCCTAAAAATTTTGAGGGTCCATCTAAAACTTTAATTTGGGAAGACTGTGTTAACTCACATGCAGTAATATTAAAAAAATGACTCATATGGTTTAGTAATGGACTGGGCACCAAAGGGCTATTTAGAAAAACAATTGCTCCTCTGGTGGAAGGGAATGCCTGGAGGCTAGTTATTGTATTTCTTATCACCAGAAGGAGAATCGTCATTCTACTTTGCAGAGGAGGTTCAGCTCATTCTTTCCTTTAAAATGGGAAGATAAGGGCATTACCCCCCTGCTGAGGCCTCGTATGATACTCCCCATTCTGAGCCCAGAACACCCTGAACTTTGGAAACTGGCTATTGCCATGTCTGGACCTCAAACATGGGAAGGGGAAACTATTCTGTCTGTTGTTCCCGCTACCGCCCCTGTCTCTTAGTATCAACGTAGATCCAGACATTCTGCTTTACTTACCTCCAACCTGACTGTTCACATACGGAGCTGTGTTAAGCCTCCTTACACGCTGCTAGTGGCAAATATCAAAATTTGGATGAACAATCAAACTGTCCAATGTGTTAATTGTCATTTATATACTTGTATTAACTCCCATTTTGACTCCAGGGAAAGTGTAATGTAGGTTTGAGCTCAAGAAGGAATCTGGATTCCGGTAAGTTTGCCCAGACCTTGGGAATCCTCCCCCTCAATACATTTAATTAATGAAGTGTTACAGGAATTCTAAAAAGATCTAAGAGATTTGTTTTCACTTTAACTGCTGTGATCTTGGGTCTAATTATAGTCACTGCAATGGCCACCACTGCCGGAATGGCATTACATCAATCTATTCAAACAGCTCACTTTGTTAATAATTGGCAAGCCAATTCCACGCGAATGTGGAATTCTCAACAAGGCATCAATCAAAACTTGGCTAATCAAATTAATGATTTAAGGCAGTCTGTTATTTGACTTGGAGATCAGGTACTGAGTCTTGAACATCACATGCAAATACAGTGTGATTGGAACACTTCAGATTTCTGTGTCACCCCGTATTCCTATAACAAGACTGATCATTCATGGGAAATGGTCAAAGGACACCCTCTGGGTAGGGAAGATAATTTATCATTGGACATAACTAAATTAAAGAAACAAATTTTTGAAACCTCTCAAGCTCACTTATCCATTGTGACTGGAGCTGAGGCGTTAGATCAGGTGGCAGAAAATCTTTATGGACTAAACTCCATGACTTGGATTAAGTCTATTGGGGGCTACATTGTAGTAAATTTTGGAATTATGTTTCTCTGTTTAATCAGCTTGTTTTTAGTGTGCCACACCAGTAAAAGAATCCTGCGTCAAAATCGAGAGAATGAGCAAACCTTCATCGCCATGGCACATTTATATAAAAGGAAAGGGAGAGATGTTGCGGGAAGTCAGGGACCCTGAATGGAGAGACCAGATGAACATAAATTGTGAAGATTTCATGGACATTTATTAGTTCCCCAAATTAATACTTTTATAATTTGTTATGCCTGTCTTTACTGCAATCTCTGAACATAAATTGTGAAGATTTCATGGACACTAATCACTTCCCTAATCAATACTCTTGTGATTTCCTATGCCTGTCTTTAGTTTAATCTCTTAATCCCATCATCTTTGTAAGCTGAGGATTAATGTCACTTCAGGACCCTGTGATGATTGTGTTAACTGCACAGATTGTTTGTAGATCATGTGTATTTGAACAATATGAAATCTAGGCACCTTGAAAAAGAACAGGATAACAGCGATTTTCAGGGAACAAAGGAGATAACCTTAAAGTTTGGCTGCCTGTGGACCGGGTGGAACAGAGCCATATTTCTCTTCTTTCAAAAGCAAATAGGAGAAATATCACTGAGTTAATTTTCTCAGCAAGGAACATCCCTGAGAAAGGAATGTGTTCCTAAGGGGAGGCCTCTGAAATGTCCGCTTTGGGAACATCTGTCTTTAATGGCTGCAGATAAGGGATGAAATAAGCCTCAGTCTCCTGTATCCCTCGCAGGTCTATTAGGATGAGGAAATTCTCACCTAATAAATTTTGGTCAAACTGGTTGTCTGCTCTCAAACCCTGTCTCTTGATAAGATGTTATCAATAACAATGTGTGCCTGAAACTTCATTAGCAATTTTAATTTCGCCCTGGTCCTGTGATCTCACCCTTCCTCCATTTGCCTTGTGATATTTTATTACCTTGTGAAACATGTGATCTCTGCGACCCACATCCTATTCGTACACTCCCTCCTCGTTTGAAAATCACTAATAAAAACTTGCTGGTTTTGTGGCTTAGGGGGCATCATGGAACCTGCTGACATGTGATGTCTCCCCGGACACCCAGCTTTAAAATTTCTCTTTTGCACTCTTTTGTTTTATTTCTCAGGCCAGCTGACACTTAGGGAAATAGAAAAAAACCCACATGAAATATCAGTGGCTGATTTCCCCTGACAATAGGGAAAGAACACTGTATTCTATAAATGGCACTGAGATAACTGGCTAGCCATATGCAGATCGAAACTGGATCCCTACCTTTCACCATATACAGAAATTAACTAAAGATGAATGTCAAATTTAGATGTAAGATCACAAACGATATAAATCCTAGAAGAAAACCTAGGTAGTATCTTTCCTGACATTGGTCTTGGGAAAGAATTTTTGGCTAAATCCCCAAAGGCAATTGCAACAACACCAAAAATTTACAAGTGGGACTTAATTAAACTAAAGAGCCTCTGCACAGCAAAACTATTAACAAAATTAACAACCTATAGAACGCAAGAAAATATTTACAAACTTCATATCTGACCAGGCTTAATATCCAGAATCTATAAGGATCTTAAACAAATCAAGAAGCAAAAAACAATCTTATTAAAAATGGGGCCAGGTGCAGTGGCTCATGCCTGTAATCCCAGCACTTAGGGAGACTGAGGCAAGTGGATCACAAGGTCAGGAGTCAAAGACCAGCCTGGCCAATATGGTAAAACACTGTCTCTACTAAAAATACAAAAATTAACTGGGCTTGGTGGTGGGCACCTGTAGTCCCAGCTACTTGGGAGACTGAGGCAGGAGAATTACTCGAACCTGGGAAGCGGAGGTTGCAGTGAGCCAAAATTGCACCACTGCACCCCAGCCTGGGTGACAGAGCAAAACTCCATCTCAAAAAACAAACGAACCAAACAAAACAAAATGAAACAAAAAATGGACAAAGGACATGAACAGACACTTCTCAAAAGAAGACATACAAGAAGCCAAGAAACATGAAAAAATGCCCAACATGACTAATCACCAGAGAAATGTAAATCAAAACCACAATGAAATACCATCTCATGCCAGTGACGTGGTTAATCTTAGAAAGTCAAAAACCAACAGTTGCTGGATATGCTACAGAGAAAAGACAATGCTTACACAGTGCTGTTGGGAATGTACATTAGTCTAGCCACTGTAAAAAGCAGTGCAAAGATGTCTCAAACAATTTAGAAATACCATTAGACTGAGCAATCCCATTACTGGGTATGTACTCGAAGGAAAATAAATCATTATACCCCCAAAATACATGCACTTGTGTTTTCATGGTAGTGCTGTTTACAATAGCAAAGATGTGGAATCAACCTAGGTGCCAATTAATGTTGGATTGGATAAAGAAAATGTGATACATATACACCATGAAATACTACACAGTCATGAAATATAAATTGTGTCATTTTCCAGCAACATTGATCCAGTTAGAGGCCATTTTAAGCAAACTAATACAGGAACAGAAAACCAAATACCACATGTTCTCACTTATAAGTGGGAGCTAACCATTGAGCACACATGGACATAAACATGGGAATAAGACACTGACGACTCTTGGGGAGAGACGGAGGTACAGGTCTGTGGGTTGAAAAATTACCTATTGGGTACTATGCTCACTACATGGGTTTTGGGATCTGCATCCCAAACCTGAACATCATACAATATACCCATATAACAAACCTGAACTTGAACACCCATATCTAAAATAAATTTCAAAATAAAAGAGAAAGTGTGGTACATATGCACACTAGAATATGATCCAGCCACAGAAAACAATGAGATCCTGCCATTTGCAACAACGTGGATGGAAGTGGATGGAAGTGGAGGACACTATGTTAAGTGAAATAAGCCAGGCACACAAAGGTAATCTTTGTATGTTATCACTCATATATGGAAGCTAAAAATTAAAACAATTGAACTCATGGAGATAGAGAGTAGAATGATGATTACCAGAAGCAGGAAAGGATAATGAGCTGAAGTGGAGAGAAGTAGGAATGGTTAATGGATGTATTCATCTGTTGTCACATTGCTGTAAGTTCCCAGTAAGTTCCTCATTTCCATCTGAGACTTCATCAGACTGGCCATCTCTGTCCATATCACTATCAGCAGTTTGGTCACAACTATTCAACAAGTTTCTAGGAAGTTCCAAACTTTTCTTCATCTTCCTGTCTTCTTCTGAGCCCTCCACACTCTTCCAATCTCTGCCTGTTACCAAGTTCCAAAGTCAATTCCATATTTTCAAGTATCTTTATAACAATACCCTGTCCTCAGTACCAATTTTCTATATTAGTCTATTCTTGCATTGCTATAAAGAAATGCAAGGTTTAATTGTTTCATGCTTCATGTTTCCTCAGGCTGTGCAGAAATCATGACGGCTTCTGGGGAGGCCTCAGGAAATTTTCAATCATGGTGGAAGGCAAAGAAGTAGCATGCATGTCTTATGTGGCTGGAGAAGGAGGAAGAGTCAAGAGCAGGGAGGCGCTATACACTTTTAACCTATCAAATCTTATGAGAGCTCTATCATGAGAATAGTGCTAGGGGAATGGTGGTAAACCCTTAGAAACTGCCCCCATAATCCAATTACCTCCCTCCAGGCTTCACCTCCAGCATTGGGAATTACATTTAAACAGGAGATTTGGGTGGGGACACAGATTCAAACAATACCAATGGCTATAAATAGAATAAAAAAGTAAGATCTAGTATTTAATAATACAGTAGGGTGACTATAGTCAACAATAATTTATTGTATCTTTAAAAATAACTAGAAGAGTGTAATTGGAATGATTGTAACACAAATAATAAATGCTGGAGGTGATGGGTATCCCATTTATCCTGATGTTATTCTGCACTGCATGCCTGTAACAAAATATCTCCTGTGCCCATAAATATATACACTTACTATGCAGCATAAAAATAAAAAAAGAAACAAAAATATACATCATTTTTCCAGGATATAAAAAATGTTGCATAATTTTCAACTTAATTCATGAGGCAAGTATAACCAATAACAGAACCTAATGAGGACATTACAAGTAAGAAAAAACATTGACCAATCTTTTTCATAATATGAAGTGAAAAATCCAAAAGACAATACTGAGGAGGTAAATCTAGAAATAGGTTTTAAAAACATGTTTAAAAATGTAATTTTATTTTCTATTGCTATCCATAATGATGTGGGTTAGTCTCACAAATGTATTGTTGAGAAAAGGAGGACATAAAACTAAATAATACATACTGCATAGTTTGTGTATGATATAAACACAGAGAAAACCAATTTATGGATTTTAATGTCAGATTTTTTTAACCACTATGAAGAAGTAGAAAATAATGATTGAAAGAAATCCCAAAGGGACTTCTAGAAATATGGTGAATTTCATTACTGGCCTGGGGTAGTGGTTATATACCATAAATGTGAACAATGCTATGCTATATTATACTTTACTTGAAATACTTTTAAAATTAAATGAATATGAGTATTGTGTGCCTAGAAAACCTGGCAAGCATTTACTTCTATTGAAGAGAAAGTGAGTCAAATGTTGTATGACAGTGTGGCAGGGGTAGTGCATTAAGACAAATGTTTTTTGAGGAAAAAAGACAGTTCAGGAATATATTGAAGTGATGGATTTAAATAAGTCGTTCTTAAGATGATGTTCTACTATCCCGCCAAAAAATGTTCCTTAGGCTGTTGGAGATTGGCACCAAAATAAAAACTTAAACATGCTTTTTATAGGTGGCATGTAAAAAAGTATATAAATAAAAGTTGAGAAAGTATACTTTTGAGTCCTTCCTCTAGGGCAGAAAGGGAAAGCAAGTCAGCAAAGGAACCATTTCTTAAAATCAAATTGAAAGTAAAACAACTATAATTTATTACTCTCTCTTTTTTTCTTTTTTTGAGACGGAGTCTTGCTGTGTCTCCCAGGCTGGAGTGAGTGGCGCGATCTCGGCTCAGTGCAAGCTCCGCCCCTGGGGTTCCAGCCATTCTCCTGCCTCAGCCTCCCGAGTAGCTGGGACCACAGGCGGCGCCACCACGCCCGGCTAGTTTTTTGTATTTTTAGTAGAGACGGGGTTTCACCGCGTTAGCCAGGATGGTCTCGATCTCCTGACCTCATGATCCGCCCATCTCGGCCTCCCAAAGTGCTGGGATTGCAGGCGTGACCCACCGCGCCTGGCAATTTATTACTCTTTACTTAAACTCTAAGTTGCTAACCAACTAATGAAATTTGGGTTGAAAGTTTCTCACTGGAATGTGGGCTATGTACATTGGAAGGTATCGAATGACATGAGTCCTGTGTACTGTTTGCCCAGCAACTAGTCCTGGAAGTGAGTAGCATGACTTTTAGAGAAAAAATACAAAGTATTTGTGATCTCAAAAGACTTCTTGGAAGATTAAGGAATTATTTGAAAGGAATACTATTAAATAGATAAGAGGAATTCTCAGATCATGCAGATGATGTTCTGTTCTGCTACATTTTGTTTGTAGGGCTGTAAGTGATAACAATCATACTGGTGAACATAGTTCATATTAAGAACAGTGGGAAATTAAGTTCGCAAAACATTATTAAAAACAGATGCTGAAATATTCTAGTTTTAGCAATTCTCTGTCTTTCCAGCCTCATGTATTATTTTAGTCAAAGTATCAATTACTTATTGAATGGTGGGCACAATGGAACCCACTTTTGCAAAAGTGTCATTTTTTTAATGTAAAGCAGAGTTATTAATTCTTTTTTATCACTTTCCTTCCTTATATCATGCTGGATATTACTTATTTTCTCACTAGACTCTCACAGATCTTATCTGTCTTCAGGGTACAGTGGGGAAAGATGGTGTGGAAGAAAATAAAAGAAAATAACAACCTTTCTTTATAAGTTTCATGCTCCCAGGACTAAAATCTCCTCTCTGTAGAAAGTCTGCTTTCATGAAGGGGGATTAGAGCAAACCTTTCATCTTCCAGAGCTCCATGGGCTGCGTCCTCTGCTTTCAGGGTCTTAATGTTATTGGTATCTGCTGTGTTCTGGTCACTGGTTATATTTGTCCAAATATCCACCTAAAATCAGTAGTTTTTCAAGGGATTTGAAAAATTTCTTCTCAACTCTCTCCACCTATCAATTTTTTTTTTTTTTAAAGATCACTTATCAAGATTATTTTAAAACTCAGTCTCATTTTTCTAAATATTATCTCTGGACCTCTAGCTGAAAGATCAGAGTACAAAAAGGCCTTCATGCTTGTCTTCACATTTTCTCCCAGCTTCTTCTTGAACATCCTCCTTGTGTGAATAGGACTGATGTTTATCTAAAATCATTGCAACAGACGGATGCTGAAAAGCTTTCTAAATTTAGGTATTTTTTGTTTGCTTATTTTATTTGGCAAAAAAAAAAAAAAAAAAAAAAAAGAGAATAAACGGAAGGATCATCCTTATTTGCTAACACCCACAATAGCCATTTTGTTTCTCAAAAGTGGAGGTCTATTTAACCACGTTTTCTGTGGAGTGAATCTACAGCCCTGCTACCATTGCAAATGTCTGGTGTATACCACACTTAACTCCAAATTTGAGATCAAATATGTTAAAAGTTTAAACTGTAGCCCTCTAAATAAACAAGTTGAACTGATCCACACTGCAATGGCCTCTCTTTTTCTTGGAAAAGCAAAATGTGAATATAGACACCAAATGTAAGTCAGTTTTTAATCTCTGAGCTCATTCTCATGGTTTAATACATTCAGTAGTGATTCTGAGGGACAGCCATTAAACTGCTGATGATAACATTTTGCGGATAGGTGGAATGTAGTAGATAGTATTTCAACAACGATAATAAAAATATTACAATGAAATTAAATTCAGTAAAATGAAGATAAATTTTTTAATGTAAGTAGTATTTAATAGGATAAGTTTAAATCAATGCTCTCAAAGAGAAGAAAAGCAAATAATGGGAACCAGTAGATACCACAAGGCATGCTGCATAGCAGGCTCGGCATATTGGTTTTTCCTTTCTTTCATTTATTCACTCATTTAATGTATATAGCTAGGAAAGATCATTAAATTGAAGCTTGTTTCACCAAAATACCAGGGTTTGGTCTAGGTACTGCTGCTCCCTGCACAGAAAGTCAACGACTGTGAAGAGGAGTATTGCAGAAGAAAAAGACTTTGATCAGGTGCTGCAGCCCAGGAGATGAGAACTCAGTCTCAAATCCATCTCCCTGACTGACTCAAACTAGGGGTTTATATAGCACGGAAGAAATGTAACAATGTGTAATAAACAAGAGCTGGGAGATGGTGGGGGGCAAAGCGGGGGATCTGGTGCTCTGATCTTGTGTAACTCAGTAGTTGCCCAATCATTCAGAGTTATTTTTCACCATTTTAAAGCATTTGGATTTTAAACTCAAAGCAATCTGGGAAAACAGAAAGGTATTAAGAATCATCACTGTTGGCCAGGCGTGGTGGCTCGCACCTGTAATCCCAGCACTTTGCGAGGCCGAGGCAGACGGACCACAAGGTCAGGAGATCGAGAACATCCCGGCTAACGTGGTGAAACTCCGTCTCTACTAAAAAACACAAAAAAATTAGCCAGGCATGGTGGCGGGCGCCTGTAGTCCCAGCTACTCGGGAGGCTGAGGCAGGAGAATGGCGGGAACCCGGGAGGCGGAGCTTGCAGTGAGCCGAGATCGCGCCACTGAACTCCAGCCTGGGCGACAGAGCGAGACTCTGTCTCAAAAAAAAAAAAAAAAAAAAAAAAATAGAATCATCACTGTTTCTGGTTTGAGTTACTGTAATCACTTACTAACATACTTCCTGTCAGGACAGAGTAATACATTTAAATACCCAATCCTGCAGATGCTGTGCTATTTGACAATATCCAATAGACCATCAGTCTAAAGACCCTGTGCATCCTCCTGTGAAAACATTGCACAGTAATTATCTTGTCACATGTCTTTCCTCACCATGAACCTCTTGAGGGAGATTATCTAACCAGCATATTAATAGCATCTACCTCCATGTCTGACACGTGGTAGTTGCTCCAACTTAATAATAAATTTAAAGATGATTAACATTTGACATAGAGAAATGGATTTAATGCCTTTAACATTTTTTTCCAAACTATAACTGCACAACTCAAATTGTCAGTAACCATAATTTGATCCCTGGATCAGCAGTATCAGCATTACCTGAGAACTTGCTAAGAAAAGTAAGTACTGGGCTGGGCAAGGTGGCTCACACTGTAATCCCAGCACTTTGGGAGGCTGAGGCAGGTGGATCACGAGGTCAGGAGATCTAGACAATCCTGGCTAACAGGATGAAACACCGTGTCCACTAAAAGTACAAAAAAACTAGCTGGGCGTGGTGGCAGGCGCCTGTAGTCCCAGCTACTGGGGAGGCTGAGGCAGGAGAATGGTGTGAACCTGGGAGGCGGAGCTTGCCGTGAGCCGAGATGCGCCACTGCACTCCAGCCTGGGAGACAGAGCAAGACTCCGTCTCAAAAAAAGAAAAAAAAAAAGAAAGGAAAAGAAAAGAAGGGAAAAGAAAAGCAAGTCCTTGGGCCTTATACTAGACCTACTGGTTCAGAAACTCTGGGGGAGTGCCCAGTGACCTGCGTTTTAGCAAGCCCTCCAAGTGCTTCTGATGCCTACTGAGGTTCCAGACCACTCTTTATACAATAGATGTCTCTGTAGGGAATGGGTTGGTTTTACAACATAATTGGGCCACAGATATAAAACTCTAGCATATTACTGATAAGATAACTTGTTTTTCATTATTCTTCAGGGTATGGCTCAGGCTTACACTTCTGCTGGTGCTAATTGGGATGTTTTCTGGAGATTCAGTAAGAAATTTTTTTAAAATTTATGTTTTAAATTTATGTTTAAAATTTGCAAGTTGACTTAATTTATTTGCCCACTTCCATTATTCTTTGTAAGACATCAGGCTGAGTTCAACAACTGATAAAAATTCAGAAGCCAGGACCTTAGTGCAGTAATTTATCGACTTATCTATGCAAATGATGGAGAAATTTGTTATAGAACAGTTTTAGAGCTATTAATTAGCAACAAAATTCAGATAAGGAATGAGAAATGACAATTATGAACTCAGAAAGTAGAAGAAAACCCAGTCTGCTTTATTGATTCAGGCATTTCTTGGACATCTGGATCGGTGAGTCAGGCATAACATAAATTATAACAATAATTTTATTTTTCTGTAACTGGTTATCAGTATTTATGGGTTTCAATTGCTGCCTCTGTTTGTTTTCTTATTCACAAATTTGTTCTGGCTTCTTGTCCTCTCGATTGCTTTGTAAGCATTGTTTAAAAAGGTAAATGCATTAAGAGCAAATTGAAAGAACAGTGTCACATTGAATACTATGGTCAACATCCTGTTACTAATTCCTGTTTCATAATGATCAATTAGATAATTTTACACTGGAAAGCCTTTTCAAAATGTAATCAACAAACTATTTTATGTTTCTGTCGCTATTAAAAAATATAAATCAAACCAAAGCAAACAAGAACAGAAACAGAAGCCTTTATTCTCCATGTCAGTATATACTTATGTAAAATATATCAAACTACGGTGCTTTCAATTAGATTTTCTTTCTTGCTCAAGAATAAGGAATTATAAGATACAGTCACTCACAAATCATCTGGATAGACTCAAAGCATCTTGGAATGGAAAATATTATACATTTTTTCTTTGTTTCTTCTATATTTTCTTCATGAGTTATTCGAAATCCAGAGACATTAAGTGACTTTTCTGTGGATAGTTAATTTGTGACAGGGCTTTAAGTAGAAAACAAATGTATTTACTATAAGTTTAGTGCTGGCAAAGGGAATATTTATTAACTTGTATATATATATGTATATATATGCTTAATTTATATAAACATCTAGGTAACATTTAAGATACTGTAGATAACAGAGGAAACTTAGGAAGTCATTTTAAAATGTTGGATAGTTTGATAATTTTGGTAAGTATTTCTAAGATTTTAGTTCTATTTCCAATTTTCTATTGTTTTTAAATCTATATTAGAGGTAAAAGTTAAGAAAACCAAAAAGGAAGAAACAGCTCAGAATATGATGTTTCACTTCTGTTTGTAGTAACGAGAGTCAGTTTAGTAAATATGGTAACAGACTTTCAAAAAGGAAAATAGTGATCTACTCAAATGTTCTTTATATTTAGAAAGGTTATATTATTCCTTCAAAAAATATTTATAAAATCCTAAGAAGTTCCAAGTACTATTTGTGGTGGTGAAGATATAGAAGCCAATAAAACAGAGACAAATTCCTGCTCTAAGGAAGCTTGGAGTCTAGTGGAGGAAGTATGATAACAGACAAAGGCATTGGAAGAATGCATAGTGTATAACACAGTAATAGATGGAAAAATTAACACATAAGAATAATAATAGGAAGCACAGAAATAATATAGGATATATTTGAAATAAAATGATCAAGATGATACTTGGAAAACACCTAAAAGAAATATGAGAGCAAGTAACATGTATTTCTGGGATAAACGCGTATTAGAAAGAAAAGCAAGTACAAAAGCTGTCAGGCAGGAGGAGGCCTGGAGTGTTCAAGGAGCAGAAAGGAGGCTAATGTATTAATAGAAAAAGAAACCAAATGGAAATTCTGAAGTTCCAATATATAATGACTGAAACAATAATGCACTAGAGAAATTAATGATAGATTTGAAGTGAAAAGTTTAAAAAATCAGCAAACTTGATTATATATCAACAAAAACCATGCAATCTACAAAACAGTGTAAAATAAATAAAAAATAAACAGTGCCTCAAACAAATATGGGATACCATTAAGTACATCAATGTACATATAAAAGGATTACTAAAAAAAAAGAAAAGAAACATGAAGAAGGCCAAATTAATAATGCTTGAAAACTCCAAATTTGCTGAGAAGCATGATGTAAATGTTATACTGTAAATATACTCAAAAAGCTCAACTAAATTAAGGTAGAGTAAACTCAAAGATTAATACTCAGAATATCACAGTACAATTGTTTTATGCCAAAGACAAAGAAAATTTTGAAAGGAACAAAAGTAAAATGACTCATTGTGTACAAGAGAACCACAGTAAGACTAACAACTAACTTCCCATGAAAAACAAAGGAGGCCAGAATGCAGTGAGCTAATACAATCAAAATGCTGACACAAAAACCAAAAAATCCATCAATAATCTCATGTTCATCAAATCCACATTTCAAAATTGAAAAGAAAATAAAGAAATTTCCAGATGAATAAGAACGCGGGAAGTTGTTATTAATAACCAGTGCAGAGGAAGCCAGAGGGAGAAATGAGAGATTCAATCCATTACTGCCTTTCACATATTCCCCTTCTTGAATTTTCTATTCCCCATTGATAAGGTAGACAGGAACACGTTAAAGGTGTAAAGTAGGCATGGTTTCAGAAAGTTTTCCATATTCACCAGACTCTCAGAACTGGCCTAGAATATCCCCTAGGATTATTTGCTATCTAAACCACATCATTTTGCTCCTAGAAATGCTATTCCAGAGTAGAATCTCTGGACCAGTTTTCAGAATTCCACAGATGCCAGATATCACCAAAGATACAGTCAGTAGATCAAGAGTAGATAGCCTCCTTAGATAAACTGACTGCTGACTATATTAAAAAAAAAAAAAAAAAAAAGACGGCAGCAAATTCTGTTTTGTTCTACAGTTCTACAGTTGAATCTGGAATGAAACCTCAGAAGATTTAAAACTGGATAAAATGCAGAAAATTAAAATGTTATTTGAGATTTGGCAAAAATGTTGGAACTTTACTTTTATGTTATTTCAAATTTTTTCTTCTATTAATATAAATATTGTTGAGAAGTTGACTGTAAAACAATTATATAGTCTTTCAAGTATTTTGAGAGTTGACCAGGTAAATACTAGATTTTCTTTGTCATGTCATATATTTTATATCATTATTTTTAGTAAAGCATTTTTTTGAAGACTAGAATAATAGAAAAATTTAAAAAATTCTATATTTGTATTTCACTGCACCCTCTCAAAATGCTTTCATAGATGGTCAAATTAGCTGACATCTCCCACATGCAGGTCACAGAAAGTAAGGTGAAATTTCTGGAAACCACCTAGGTTTTATCTCAGCTTTACCCTAACTTAAATTTAGTTGTTAATTTGTTTGAGTGTGATGAGTTCTCATGGCGTTAGCTCTAGAAATGACTAGAGGTTTTTGGATCAGATTCCTACACTCTAATTACACTTTCGCCTTACAATCTTGTGAAAGTAATTTAACCTCTTTACGTAGTAGTCTTATAATAATTAGAATGGGTTATAACTATCAAGTTCATTGGATTAATACAAAATGTATAATGATACTATATACCTCAATAGTATATGATAAAGATTAAATGAAAGAACTATATATAAATAATCACCACAATGATGGTTTTATGTAATTATTTTTAGTAAGGAATTTTTTAAGACCTATTTCAACATGTCTAATGTCATGAGTGCCTTCAGTTGATGGACACTCAGTAATTGCTAGCTGTGATAACTAACAAATGTCTTGCTTGCTAAACAGTGAGTTTGCTTTTACACATTAGACATCTTTATTTTAATTATTGAACATATTCAAGTATTTTTCAGAAATATGACACTAGGTTTATGTTCTTCTCCATTTACACAACATAAATTGTACTAACAACATATTGGTACCTGAACTACATCTTAAATTTTCAGCAAAGGAAACTGTGGCCAAAGAGGGACAGTATCTCAACCTCATTAGAAGTTGTGTTTTGCTTTCATGCCGTGTCAAACTTCACACTTCAGCAATATCAAGGTTTTTACTTTTCCCTATAAATTATTGGTAATATTAACAACAACAAGATGATACTATTTAATATGAATTAAGAGTTTCCAGGGCACTTTCACATTTATGGTTTTATTTCATTTTTTACAGCAACTCTGTTGTATTATTAGTGCATTCTCACTCTGCTGTAAAGAAATACCTGAAACTGGGTAATTTATCAAGAAAAAGGTTTAGTTGGCTCATGGATCTGCAGGCTGCAAAGGAAGCGTAGTGGCTTCTGCTTCTAGGGAGGCCGCAGGAAGCTTCCAATCATTGTGAGCGAGTCATCTCACATGGCAGGAGCAGGAGCAAGGAGTGGGGAGGTGTTACACGCTTTTAAAAGACCAGATATCATGAGAACTCATTCACGAGCACAAGGGCAGTGCCAAGGGGATGCTGTTAAACCATTAATGAGAAATCTGCCTCCATGATCCAATGACCTCCCACCAGGCCCTACCTCCAATATTGGAGATTACAGTTTGACATGAGATTTGGGCAGGGACAGAGATTCAAGCCATGCCATCTACCATTCTCAGTATTCAAGTACTTTTAGTTTCTCAGTCGTTAGGGGAGTAGCCCAAATTTGAGCAGTTAATAGCCAGTGGCTCTAATCTGGAAGCCTCTATCTTCTGACTCCTTATCTGAGTTTCTTTCTACCCTGCCATATTACTTCTACTTTCCATGTGAAAGAAAATATTTGGCATCACGTAAGGACAGGTACAATAGACTTCATATTCTGCATGGAAAGAAAGACGAAGAAGATGCATCTTAACAAAATTGCAAACTTTATTAGTCTTCTTCAAACAATACCTGTAGTTTCATACTGATATTCTCCGATTATCTTTGAATTGATGGAAGGATAGATACTAAGAATACATTAGATTAAATTGCTGGGGTCAATCTGGTAAAATGATAAGGTTGCTAATATTTATTTGAAAAAATATACACAGAAGTACGTATATATCTTTACTTTTGCATAAAAATGCATTGTATATACATAAGCATGTATGTATCTTTACTTTTACATAAATATATTGCCAGAAAGAATAAATTATACATATCTTTGGGTATTCATAAGGATTTTCCAACTTTTATTGATTTTACTATAGTTATAAGTAAAAGTTGGAACTGAAAATTTTCAATACATATTTTCTTTACAAAAATATGTTCAGAAATATTTACTTAGGTTAATGGATTACCTTAAACAAGGCAATGAGTGGATATATGTGTCAGTGTATGTATGTGTGTGCATGTGTGTACATAGCCACATATTTGCTAGAAACATGTGGATGAGAATAAACAATTTAAGCTAATTGCGAGGGGGATATTTAAAGAAATACAGCATTATTAGTCCAAGGAGAGAGGCGACACGTGCGCACCAACAATTACTCAGGGGACACAAAATTCTTGGAAGTAGACTAAGGCTAGCCTTAGAGGAGGTAGAAAAGAAAAATAAACAATCCAAGAAAAAAAAAAAGGAAAGGGTGGGGGGGAGATTTAACTTAAAGCAGTGAGTTCAAACTGACCTTTCCCATCCTGTAAGTATTGGAAGCAGATGGCTACTCCTGTAATTTAGTCCTTGACTGCTCTGATACAGAAGGTTTAGGGTTTTCCCCCTCCTATAGCTCTCTTTGCTATAGTTATAGTCTCTTTAAAACAGGTGTGCATTTGTGAATCATGTAAGATAACATTTTCTAATTTATATTTAAAAACTGGCAGTGAAAATGCAAACAGAAAAGGTACAATGAAATACAGTTCAGATTTAATCTGACATGACACATCAGCAACTCATTGACTGATCCAATCACAAATTAGCCTACTGAAATTTTTAATTACAATTACTTTTAATGAAACAACATCATTGGAGCTTGGATGCACTCCATCAATTAGAAAGGAATGGAAGAAATATAAATACTATGTAGGCTATGTAAATTTTTCATTTTTAACATGCTTATATGTTTGCATGAACCACAATGCGTGTATCTGTAAATTGACTTAAAATAGGACAGGGCTGTTCAATAAACCAATTATTTAAGCAGCAAAGCTTTAAAGATACTCAACAACAAAAACTCCACCAAGTAACCACTGAAAGAATAAACTGCATAATGAAAATTAAAAGTTTCAACAATACCCATTAGGGTATTCTACTGCACCATTGATTCCACTACTATCAATTGCTTTCAGTTAGCTGAACCTTTGAGTGCTTATTGGAAAGGACTAATAAACCACAATCAACTTTCTTTTTAACCTCACAAGGGTAGCTTGAATGAATTAAATGCTCTTCCCCGTTTTCCATTTCAGACACGTAAGTAGCAGGAAAATCTTAAACGTGGCCTTTTATAAGTCTTTTCTCCCGTAAATAAAAACAAGAAAAACATATGCATCTATTCCATGATGAAAATATCAGCATTTTTCACATGCTTTAGATCATTATTGTACCTATTAAACTTTACAGATGTGCTTCTCTTTGATTCAGGTTCAAAGAAGCAAAAGGATGAGACCACTAAACAAATTTGGTGCTGCCCATTAACTAATTCAGTTTGCCTCAATTTTATTGAGGTGACAATAGTACATTTAAAAAAAGTAGATAGGTATACATATAAATAGACAAACAAATAGATAAATGGCTTACATGTCCAATATCAATGCTCTCAGGTATTTGGCAATTGCAGAGCAAGATAGATTTAAACTGATAATTCCTTAGTGTTTGTGAAAGGATGTTGTGTTACCATGTCAAAGGACAGGACGTTTGTCTCTGTACTAAAGATACAATTAAAATTTGTTCATAAAATATAATAAATTACTAGACTTTAAATTACTAGAAGTGTATAGATACTATGATTATTACTGTTCACATTTTTACTCCTAATTTACTCTAAAATTATTGCATAACTTTCAAATATTAAACACAATGCTTAAAATGAACTTTCAGAAAATTCTGAAATTATTTAGAACAGAATTAATTAAACATTTTTATTTTGTCTTGAATGATTTAAGTTGTTAGAAGAATGTAGCTGCTAATAAAAATCCAGTTATTTTCTGCTGAAGATCAAGTGATGAAATTTTGTTAAATGTGAGGCTGAGATGTTCCAATTTACCTGAAAATCTTTCTATGAAAGACAATTTTGAAGGACATTATTTTTATATTGTATAACATTATTTTTATATTGTATAACATAATTTTTATATTGTGTATATAATTATGAAACAAAAAGACTTATTAATTTTAAAATAGAAAAATACTGACTTACAGCCATCAATGTTTCAGCCAAAATCTCAGTTGTCAGCCTATAATATTTCTGTAAAAGAAGACATCAGATTTGTACATCATCGTTAAAATTTGGGCCCACTGATTTTTATTCAGAACTATCTGAGTTTAGAAATTTCATCTTTTCCTAAATATATACTTCATGAATTTACTGGAATCTTGAGATAAATTTGAGTGGCTCACTAACATGTCAGATTCTTATACATGAATACAAAATTTGCTTCCCTGGAGCCTAGAATGTGTTTGTTGCATAGAAAATTCCTGTTGATTGCTGTTGGCTTGGACTCTTTCTTTTCCTTCAACTTTTATTTTAAGTTCTGGGGTACATGTGCAGGATATGCAGGTTTGTTACATAGGTAAACGTGTGCCGTGGCAATTTGCTGCAAAGATCATCCCATCACCTAGGTGTTAAGCCCAGCATCCGTTAGCTGTTCTTCCTGATGATCTCCCTTCCCCAACCCCCATGGACAGGCCGCAGTGTGTGTTGTTCCCTGCAATAAGTCCATGTGTTGTCACTGTTCAGCTCCCATTTATAAGTGAGAACATACAATGTTTGGTTTCCTGTTCCTACATAAGTTTGTTGAGGATGATGGCTTTCAGCTCCATCTATGTCCTTGCAAAGGACATGATCTCATACCTTTTTATGGCTGCATACTCTTCTATGGTGTATATGCACCACATTTTCTTTATCCAGTGTATCACTGATGGGCATTTGGGTTGATTTCATGTCTTTGCTATTATGAATAGTGCTGCAATGAACATACATGTGCCTGTATCTTCATAATAGAATGTTTTATATTCTTTTGGGTATATACCCAGTAATTAGATTGCTGGATCTAATGGTATTCCTGCCTCTGGATATTTGAGGAATCACCAGATTGTCTTCCACAGTGGTTGAACTAGTTTACACTTCCATCAACAGTGTAAAAGCATTCCTTTTTCTCTGCAGCTCACCAGCATCTGTTGTTTCTGGACTTTTTAATAATCAGAATAATCAGTGATCATTTTAGAATTTGGGGGGAGTGTGTCATTTGAAATTGTACATTGAAAATAATGTGTAACAAATTGCGATGAGATACAACCTAACAAATCATAACACAGGGTGATTCTCAGTTTGTGAAATCTTAGTAGGACACATTCAGTAGTGCGCTAGCGATTCTTAACAACTGGCTCCCCTGCCTATCTCTTCTCTCAGACAGCCTGCTTTCGTGCTAAAGGTCTTGACCTGCTGGTTATTTGTATAGCAATAAATATATAGCAGTTGAGAAGTATACCATCAAATGTAGATTTCAGCATGAATGCGTATTTAATATGCCATCCATGCATGATTACGTGTGAGCTCAGCTCTCTTAAACTAATTATCTCAGAGAATTAAGATGAATTTTTGTAATAATTTCTGAAGTATAGTCACAAGAAACTGATATAATTTACCAAATATGTTAACAACTAACTCCAAAGAAAATTTTCAAGGACATTAAACACACAGGACATGGTTTACCACTGAGAATTTACTCATTGAAATTGAGAAACTTCATCCACTTTCCATAAATAAATATCACTGTGGTGACAGACAGAAAAGTAAATTTCTATCCATACTGAATAATAAGTCTTTAGGAAAACTGTCATTTGATAAAATGTCAAGCCGTTCATTTAAAATGAACATAGTCTATGAACTGGTAATTTTTGCAAAGTTGTCAACAATTTTTCAAAGATAATTTATCAGTTTTTGATTCTCTCTAAAGCGTCCTTGCTTTCCTCTGCTACACAGACCACTTCTGCCTGGAGGGAAAAATATTAAAATGGCTACAGCAACTTGAGCTTTTCATGGAATGGCCACTATAATGAATGAATGCTCACCGTTAGCCCCTCTGCCAGCGTACCTTCAGGGAGACTGAATCATAGTTGTGATAAAGCAATGATTCTACTTCACATTGTTTCAGGCCCTGCCCTGCAGATGTTCCCTTTTAATCTGTGGAGGCTGCTAACTCATGAACCACTGTAGCATAAGATAATTTTGCTGAATCTGTGTTGAGGGAGGGGCAGACGCTAATAGTAACTAAGGGTGAATTTACTATCTGTAAATGAAAGGAAAATAGAATTGAATATTTAATCTACCCTCAAGTCCATTTGACTGAAACTTGCATTCGGAAAAGTTATTTAATCGTGTGTGCATGTGTGCACTGCGTGTGTGTGTGTGTAGGCATTTTAGAAAACTACAAATTCTCAGAACAAATATCTCCTGACAATTATCTCTGCTCCTCCGCTTCTTTACCTTGGTTCCCCATCTTACACACAATATGAACATTTTCCCGGACTATTACTTGGAATGGAAAATTAAAATCATAGATTTTCTCCCATATTATTACCAAGTCAGTAATACCTTTGGTCTCAAAAACTATCTCAGAGGAAGCGTCAGAAATATTACTTCGGAAGCTAATACCGTCTTCAGCATGTGAATTTTTGAAGGCAAAGGGTCTTGATGCAATTTGCATCATCAAGCAAGGAGTGGTTGACTTTTCTCGATCTCTTCCTTGTGCCTAAATGTAAGTAAATTAACAAAGAATCAACACTATAAGTCATTCATGATGGTTTTATAAAAATATGTATTTTATATGAGTGAATTTGATATACCGCACACAATATGCAAACACAAAATTTACCCATAAATGTTTGAAATATATTTTTATCCATATCACAAGTATGTAACATCTATCAGCTATGAGACCAGGTATAGACCATAATGTTGCTCAAAAGACTCATCACACAATCTGGGACATGAGGATATGTGTAAAAGAGCAACAGATACTACATGTGCTAGCAGAGGGTTTCTAGAAATATTTGGGAGAGTCGGAAGTGATGGTCAGAGATCTCAGAGATGAGGTGGTATTAGAGCTGAGGTTTTAAAGGGTAGATCTCCAAGCTATCAAATAAAGGAAGAGTAGCATATTCATGCCACATTTAGAAACTGTAATTAGTTAACTGTCATTAAGGGTTAAGACTGACGGGGGACAATCTGGAAAGAAACGTTTCAATATGATCTGCATTTTGGACTTAATACTGGGTCGCTGGAGAATGAGAGAGGGTTTTTAATGAGGAAGTTTATGTAATTAGTCATTTTTTAAAATAAATGTATTTTGACAACAGGAGAAATAAGAGTCTAAAGGTAGAAAAAGTAGATAGGAAACTATTTTGATAGCCCAGAAGGGAGATGAAGTCCATGGAGGTAAAGAGTCTAGTGCAAGAAGTAAACATATTGAAGACTATGAAAGGAGGTATGAGACTATAGCAGATGTAAGCTTGCTTTCACTACCAAGGACAAATTGAAAACACTCAATACAAACACACACAGGCACACACAGAAGCACATACACATAAAATCAACGTGCCAAAGAGAAAATGAAAAAATTTGGAAATTTGGGCAACAAATTGGTCCTAGCTTCATTTTATGCTTTTTATTATAAGGCTTTTATTCTGAAAGTTCATTTAAACATATAACAAGTATTTATTATAAGTTATTTGTGTGCAAATGTCCATTCTAGGTGCTGAGATTTAGAAACTTAGAGACAAATTCCCTGCCAAAATGGAATTTGTATCCTAGTAGAATGTCATTGATATTGCTTCACTTCAAGCCTAAAAGATAAATCAATGGAGGAAATTTAATTTAGAAGACTTAGCTCTGTAATAAGAAATAGGATCTGCTTCTATGGGACTTTTTCCTAAGAGAGTAATGATTTCTTAGTAATTATAAATAAAAAGCACCCTGAAATTTATTGTTTTACAGAAAATACTTACAGAAGTAAAACTCTTAAAAATTAGACAAAATAAAAACAGAAATAATAATGCCATAGTATTATTGTATAACTCAAAATCATCTTTGAAAAGTTGACTTAGAAAAGATAATTATAATGGAAATTGGACTATATTTATTTTTTTCATAATTTGGGTTAATGGCCATCTAGAAAAAGAATCTGAAATTACTGGTTCTATCATAAATATTCTAATTAGGAACAATTAAATTCAATGATTAAATTACATTAAATTCTAATCTCCCCATACTACATAAATAAAATATGTATAAAACTATATAAATATGTAAATATGTTATTAGATATATTTATGTACACACATATAGATATATATCACTTCTGTTTCCTGATTCTAGAAGCTTTCTGTCAGATTTCTTGTTTCCAAGTACATCAAATACAAAAGCAAAAAAAAAAAAAAAACAACAACATCATTTTTACAGACCTCAGGCCAGTGACCCAGGTGAAAAGAGAAATGAAACAAAGCTTTCTTGATGGAAGAATAAGAGCTTTCTCATCATTCTGGACCAAGCTGTGAGCCATGTATAAAAGGTAATTTATTTTCGGAGAATAAAACAACGAAATTACTCACTGGTGAAAACACAATTGGAGACCTAGAATTTGGGGAGACAGACACCCAGATATGTGTTCTCTTGAATCATTACACACACAATGTCTAGATGCTAAGAAATTGCAAGGAAATTTTAAAAAGGGTATACAGAATTCCCAAAAATGCCCCTTATTTCTCAGTTGTTTTCACTAGTGAAATATATATTTTTAAACCAGTTAAACCAGTTAGTGGATACTTTTATATGCCCTTGTAGTTAAGTGAGAGTTTTTTACCTCAAGCTGTCAATTAGTACTGCTCTAGACACACCAAGTGGCTGATATCTGTCACCATGTTTGCTCTATTTACTATCTAAATGCTTAAATCTTGAATACTTAATGGATTTGTTCATAGTTCTTTACTCATCTCCTTGTCCTCTATTCAGCATGTTCCAAGAATGCTCCTGTTCTTCAAATATTATCTACGTGTCTGGCACTTCTGTTCCCTTATATCCAGATGAGTTAGCTGCCAAATACCTAATCTAGAATTTACTCATGTCAAAATGGAGCAACCCTGCACTGACCTCCCAGGGGACCAGATGGTGCAGGCAAATGTCACAATAGCAGATGTCACAATTAGATGTCACAATAGAAGTATGCATAAAATACTTAAGTTAAAACAATATTGGAATGGTAGTGTGCGTATATTTTATATGTATTCATTTAATTAAATAAAACATTGTGTAATTGGTACACAAGGAAGTTTTTACAAAGCACAGATATACAATGGAGAATAAGGTCACACTTTTAAAGTAAAAAGGATCCTATTTATGTCCATCCAGCTTCTTCCTCAGTCTCTCCTGATTTTAATGTCCAAGTAAGTTTCCCCAAGTGAGTTTGAAAGCGAAACAGGAAGAATGAGCACAGACGTTCTGTGCGCCATTGAATAGATTTTCGGATTAGTTTTGGATGAATGCTTTTTAACGTGAATACTATATTTAGGTGCTCAGCACAAAAGGTCATTCCATAAGCATCCCCTAATAGAGTAATTTGTGTTACTTTTAGAGAATTCAGAATTCTGTCACCATCTCAAACGACTTAATGCTGCCTGGCAATTCTACTATTAGACAAAGGATAATTATACCCTTCTTATTACATCTTCAAGAGGCTCACCACAGCCATATTTTGTTCAATTTTATTTAAGGCCTGCATAGTTTAAAAGTAACCATTCATTATAATTTTAGTTAACATTTATTTTAAAATCTTGCGGATATTTTTTATAATTCATACAATGCCGATAATAATAACTATAAGAAACAGGAATTAGCATCAGCTTTTTTATTTTTAAAAACATTTTGCTTTTAAGACTAATAAAGGAAAGACTAGTGACATGAGTTTTGAAATAAATTTTATAAGGATCAATCAAAGAAGAATAGTGTCAGCAAGAGTTTTCAAATGATAAATGAGAGCATTTGAGTTTGTTTCATAAAAGTAATTAACAGACTAATATGACATCACGTCATTTAAATCTTGTATCTGAGATTGCTTCCCATGCGATTTTAAAGAGGCTGGAGTAAATAAAGAGGCAAAAACGTGAAGTGTTTTTTAAGTCAAATAAGAAAACTTTAAAAAGCAAGCTTCTTAAATCCTTAAAAAAAGGACTGCAGAATTTGTAAACTGTGATAAATCTACAATTCACACACAGTCATGGCATTTTCAAGTTTTACTGGGTGATCTTCTTGACTGGGTTAATGAGCAGTAATAGACACAAGCAGGTTTTTGGATAGATGGTGTTTGTTATTCATGTGTGTGTTCTCCTCATTGTTTAACAAAGAACCTTACAGATAGTAGTCAATGAATTTCCGTTTGATCAAATTTCGAATAAAAACTTTTTACCTATTGTTAATTGCTGATCAAATCACAGAGTTTTTTGTTTGTTTGTTTGTTTGTTTTCCCAACAAATTTACTGTTGTGGTATTGACCAGGGAACTCTTAACTCTTTTTTTGTTGTTGTTGACAGAGTTTCACTTTGTCATCCAGGCTAGAGTGCAGTGGCGGGATTCTTGGCTCACTGCAACCTCCTCCTCACGGGTTCAAGCGATTCTCCTGCCTCAGCCTCCCGAGTAGCTGGGACTACAAGCACCTGCCACCACGCCCGGCTGATTTTTTGTGTTTTTAGTAGAGGCGGGGTTTCACCACGTTAGCCAGGATGGTCAGGGTCTCCTGACCTCGTGATCCGCCCGCTTCGGCCTCCCAAAGTGCTAGAATTACAGGCGTGAGCCACGGCGCCCGGCCCAGTGAACTCTTACCTCTATAAATGTAAGGGCTTCACACTATTACCGTGTGTGTGTGTGTGTGTGTGTGTGTACAATAATATATAAATAAACAAACTTATTTATTTGTTACATTTTACAAAGCTCAATCTAAAATGATATTCTTATGACACTTTATTTCAGAAAATTATTTTATGGAAATAAAGTGAGTTTAAATTAACATATATTATTCCTTATTATGTGAAAAAATTAAGGTTGATAACAATTTAGGTATGAACAACCAACCACTCACAGTGACAGACATGATTTACAATAATGATGGCCGCATTGAAATATAAACTTATATAATTATTTTAAGTGGTCAAGAAATTAATGCTTTACTTTCTAACAATCATCGTATCTACTTTTCCTACAGGTTTAGGCAATTCTAAGCGTTTGTTTTCCCTATCATAAACAATATGAATATTCATGCTAAAATGAGAACTATTAAATCAAAGCATGAATTATTTACTGTTGCCCAGAGATGCATTAACTTCACGGAATATTACTAACTCACAAAGGTTTTGAACATCTACCTGAAGTCAGTTAAACATTCATAATACATAATTCTAAAAATAACATTCCCCAAAGTGTGCAATTTTAAGTTGAAAAAGTCAATACAAATCTGTGATGAACAGTAAGAGAGCATCCGGATCAGAAAAATGCATTTCTTTTCTCTCTGCAGGTTAAGAATGAAATAGTGACTTCTAGACACACCTCTTGTCAAATAGAAACAAGGCACTTGCTCCTGAGTGTCCTCACCCCTATGGACTCTTCACAGCCACTGCAAAAGGCTGGGATAATGATGTTTCATGCTGACATTTTGGTGGCACCAGTGTCCCATCACGACATGGCGGGGAAACTCAATAGGGTAGGATTAGATAATTTTGCAAAAGATAATTAAGGGAATCTTTTCTTTTGGTTCCCAATTCATGAAGTTGTGACTGCGTCAGAAACCTTCCCTTACCTTTAGAGTTAGTGTGTTGCAGTGCAGAGAACACAAATGTGAAGCAGACTCATCTGTGTAATTGTGTGCAAATAAATGAATGTTTCCAAATTCTTGGTTTTCTGTGTTAAATAACGACATCCTAGGGATGATGGGTATATTAAATAAATTAATGCATGCTAATTACTTCTTATAGCTCCTAATGAGTTAATACGAATTTACAGAATTGGACTTTTGGGATCAAATTATCAGTCTGCCTCTTGTGCACTTTGGTAATTTAGAGGAAGCTATTTAATTTTTCTCAAGTCCATTTTCCTCAGTTGGGAAATGGAGATAATAGTATCACCCAATATGGTGTGTTGTTGTTTGGGTTAGGGAGTGAATTCGCATCCTAAATAGCATACCATAACATTCAATTTAGGTTAACTTTTATTTTATAATCAGTTATTTTCATTTCTATGATTCACTTGATGATAATAAAATTAAATGACCCTACTGGTTGCTATCATTTCAATTTTAGGGGAAAGATGAAGTTTTAATATTTGGAGAAGGAATACACAATGAATATCTAGCATGAATACTGACAAATTTACATCAAAATTATTTTAAAGTACTCATTATTCTGGGTTACTGAAGCCAAATATGTGTCTTGGTCTTCAAGAGGCAATGACAAAATATGAAAAATCTTTTAGAAGTTTATTATTTTTTAAATTGTTTTAGATACAGGGTCTCACTTTGTGGCTCAGACTGGAGTGAAGTGGTGCAATATAGCTCAATGCTTCCTTGAACTCCTGGGCCCAAAGATGCCTCAGCCTCCCAAGTAGCTGGGACTACAAGTGTGTCCCAGCACATCCAGCTAATTTTTGTATTTTTCAAAGAGACAGGGTCTTGCCATGTTGCTTCCAAAATGATCCTCTTGCCTTGGATTCCGAAAGTGCTGAGATTTACAGGTATGAGCCATAATGCCTAGCCTAGAATTTTTTACAAGACTTGTAAGAAGAGCATATGACAAATTGCATTGCTAATTCTTTGGCTAATCTCGGTTCTACTAAAGAAATAAAAGAGAAAGTTTACGTTAAGCACTTTTGTGGCAATCAGTCAACAGATCTGAATTCAGAGCTCCTCTTAATGAGGTATAAAATTCAATTTATTTATTCAATCATTATAAAGCTCCTTATTAGGTGACTATTGTGTTTGTCCAATACTTTTCTAAACTTTGAGCATGTAGCACTAAAATCATAGGCAAAAATCTATGCCCTTATAACATTTTTTTCTGGAAGAAAGCAATATTTAAGAAATACTTAAACATGGTATAGGATAGATGGATTTAAGTGATTAAGAGTAACAGATGGTTAGCAGGATATGACATAGCAGTGAGGTGCCGCAATTTTAGATGGAGATTCTGGGAAGGCCTCGCAGAGAAGGTGACATTTCAGTAGAGACCTGAAGGAGGTGAGCGAGTAGTTGTGTGAATCTCTGAGAAAAGTTGTTCTAGGAAGAGAGAGCTGCAAGTGCCAAACCTTCAGTAAAGCATGTGTCTGATGTGTTTAGAATGATGAACATTCCAGAAGGATATGCTTAAGTCTGCAGCCTTTGTAGGAGTCCCTAAGCTACCAATCTTTGTTATCTGCCTACCTTAATTCATAGCTGGTGCCAGGAGGAGAGAGCTTCAGTCTGCAATTAGAGAATGGCTGCCAAGACCACATAGAGACACACATGGGTACACTTTCCATCACCAGCCCAGAGATTTCGGTTTGTTTTTAATTTCCCTATATGCACATACATGTCTTGTTACCAAAAATAGATGAAACATCTCGTTCCCTACCTTCTCAGGTTGTTTATAGGATCCTCCTTTACATATACAGAATGTTGTCTTTTTAAGGGAGGGAAACAGGAAAAATAAATAGAATAGCTGGTAAGTGGCAAGGGAGTGAGTTTTCTCAAAGGCTGTTTCAGCTTGGTATTTATGTAGTGATATAAGGATTATTTAATACAGTTTTATGCGGTATTATCATAAGAAGGAAAGGAGAGACGAACATTTTATCTTACCATAAAACAGCTCACAAAACTGCTCAGCAATAGAGAATTGTTATCTGTGCTAGGAGACTGCCGTATAGGTAAAATACCTGTTCCTCCTGATATTATAATAATTAGTATCCCATTTAATAGGTTTAAATTTTTCTACTCTTTATAAAATTTATTAAATAATCTCTATAAAACAGAAGCCTCAAATTATATTTAAATAAATAAAAAGCCCACATTGAAAAATAATGTTTGGTTAGAAGGCTGAAAATTAAAAACAACATGTTAAGAGTGGCTATCTTTGGGGTGGTGGCACTTGTAATGATTTTCTTCCTCTGTGCTTTTGTTTGTCAAATTTCTCCAAAATGAGTACCAAAAAAAAAAGTAAGAACAAATAACTCAAAAACCTTTATGCCAGAAGTGTAAATGCTTAGGCACTGTTTAGATGTAAAAATAAATAAATAAATAAAGCCTTCTACATTATTCTGGTCCAGATGACACTCAGTTTGTGTTTTCTATGCATAGCATTTGAAAGATAGGACTTTTAACATAAAATAACGATAATTGTAATAGCAGCAATCTCGTGAGGTCTGCCGGATTCCAGCTGGGTTACTTGAAAAGTGAATGAAAGCAATGCCTGGCTTGTGCAATTTAACTGATCAGTTCAGGAACCATTGTTATCACTGCAACAACCAGATGTCACTGCAGACTGTGAGAAAATGTCAGAGAAAATGAAGCAGACCTAAGTAGTAGTAGAAATGAAATCTCACCCTTCAAGTATATTCTTTCCCACCCTGAAGATTGTCAATTTGAAGACTCTTTTGTTCATTTTCAGCATTTACTCTGACTGGAACTCGTAGTCTGAAAATATTTCCATTTATCTCGACCCGGTATCTCAGCTCCTCCACAGGCTCATTAGGCTTCGAGAGGTCTGACCAAAATACAGGTACTTCAGAGTCTGATAAAAAGAAGCATGAAACCTTCCCAGGTGCTGACGGTTTCACAGAAAGGGGAGGGCGGGGGAAGTGAAGAATGTTATTAAGTTGCAGCATAGGGTATGACATATCATTTTCTGGACAGATAGACAGAGTAATGCATGTGCTGATCTCAGCTCTGCAGGAATAAAATACGTTTCGTGCAATCTGGTTTTTACTGCCACTACAAACAAGCCTTCTAAGGACTTTTCATTAAAAGTGAAAGCCGACCATCTCTAAGTTTGAGTTTGAAATTTGAAAGTGCAATCCTCTGAAGTCAGACGCTTTATAATAGGGGAGTGGAATCTTCTCTCTGGGGCTAGTTTTCTGGTCACACAGGCTGGAGGGTATTGAACTTTTCACAGTGAAATACTGTGGCCTGGTAACAAAATTCTATTTCTTCAAATAAAAACAGCTTCACAAAATATCCTTATGGTAGGCCTGGCGCGGTGGTTCAGGCCTGTAATCCCAGCACTTTGGGAGGCCGAGGATCATGGGGTCAGGAGATCGAGACCATCCTGGCTAACACGGTGAAACCCCGTCTCTACTAAAAATGCAAAAAACTAGCCGGGCGAAGTGGCGGCGCCTGTAGTCCCAGCTACTCGGGAGGGGGAGGCAGGAGAATGGCGGGAACCCGGGAGGCGGAGCTTGCAGTGAGCCGAGAGGGCGCCACTCACTCCAGCCTGGGCCACAGAGGGAGACTCCGTCTCAAAAAAAAAAAAAAAACAATCCTTATGGTACACATTCTTCAAATTATAATTTTAGCACTAAAATGAATCAATAATGTATGCATGTATCATACTTGTTAAATTATTTTATTAATAACTGATATATTCAACTTTTAAAATATACTTTAGGCATAAACATAATTAAAATACCGGTGTGCATCATGTCTGTTAGCTTATCTTATTATGATAACTCTGATCAAACTTTGACAGTGGTAAAAATGTTATAAACCATAACTCTGAAGTGAAAACAAAATAAAATCTGAGGACCAATGAAATGGAAAATTAGTACAACGAATTGAGGCAATTATAAAGTTCATGGAAGGTGGAGATACAGAAACAGTAAAGAAAATGACTCATTTTTTTCCCATGAAAACACTTTTTCACAATTTCATTGGAAATTGATTAATTGTAGATGCAATTTTTGTCAAAGCTATTATCTCACAGAATACCTCAGAGCAGTCGTTATAGAGAGAAAACCACTGGATGTCACGTCTCAGTTCAGTTATGCATGTTGTGGGTTCCTAGGCCAATCATCTAACATCTTGGCATCCTCATCCTCAAAATGGCGTAAGAACACCAGAGGTGCTGGTAGGACATTGCCTGCCATGATACGCACCCATGCAATTTGTAAACGACGTGTTAGAAATGTAAGTATGAATTATTGTATGTCAAGTACTCAGCCCATTGGAATGAATAAATGTGCGTTTTAGTTGTCGTGTGCCGAGCCAAAGAATGTGCAACTTGGCTCAATTGCAGATCTTGGTGTGCTTGTCCGTGGTGTGAGACCTCAAAGCTGTGAAGAAGCCGAGCGCATCTCCTAAGATTGGAAACGTATTCTCTTACTAGTGCCTTAATTCCCTACTGTAGGGCTTAAAAAAAAAAAAAAAAAAAGACAAGGATTTTCTAAAGCAACAAAGATAGATAAGTCTGGTTTTAGAATTAAGGGCGCTCACAGCTTAGGTTCAATAAAACAAAGAATCTGAGTTGGGAGGAAGAAATGATTTCTCTTTATAATTAGGAAACCTATTTCCCAGAAAGAAGGGCAAAATGGGAATGCATATTTCTCATTTCTCACTTTTTCCATCCTTCTTACCTCCTTTACTGTATAAATTAGCAGATTTGCATACATAAAATATATCTCAAAAAACTCAACGAAAGCATGATTTAAAAATATGCAGCTAATTATATGAGAATGTTCATCTCTTCTTCCTATAAGGCAAATGAATATTTATCAAGTTAAATTCCAAGATACTTATTATCTCACTTGCATTTTGAATATAATTACATTGGAAGGCAATTGTTCTGATGGGTGTAGGCAGAGATTAAAAGATTTGTATGCACTTTTTAAAAATGCAAAATAATCATAGTTGTTTTATCATTAACAGAGTAGCTCAACCCTTCCCTTCAGATGAAAAGTAAGTTAACATTGAAGCATAGTAACTCTAAAATTATTACAGAAAATGAAGATGGTCAAATAAAAATGAGGTTGCAATTATTTTTAGGAAGTTCAATTTTTAAACACTAGGAAAAATGCCTGAAATATTTAAAGGGGCTATTTAACCTGGTGTTTTAAAATTCAGATTTATAAATAACCGTCCCTAAATTATTTCACTAATACAATCTAGATAAATAATATAAAATCGAACAAAATTTATAAAATAACAAATAGTCAATTGTCTTTAATAAAATGGTATAAAGACAAGATTTTATATAGCTATATTCATAAAACCTTTATACCTTTTTTAACTGTATCTCTCATGACACTTATAATAAACAACAACAAAATTCAGTTATTCACATCTGTCATATTTCCCCATTTATCTCTGAGCTTCCAGAAACCATGGCTTATGTATTATATTTATTTCATTGATTCCAAGTTTCTTTCAAAATGGCCTTATAGCTACTTAGTATTCCATAAATATGCTAACTCCTAACAATAAAAAAAAATAGCATAGCATATTTTTAACACTGTAGCCAATTATATATAACATTGGATCTAATTACACTACAAAGCAAATACCTGGTCTACTAGGTATGCCTTGCTACATATACAATCTATCCTTTCATATCATAATTTTGTTCTTTGATATATCTACCTGTGTTAGCAAATTTTGTTAAGTGTTTTTCACGATTAAACATTGGATATAAACAATAGCTAAAGCTGCTCAACTGCAGGCAAGCAAACCCTACTTTCATGTTTGACCAAAACTCTTTAATAATTGTGTTAAAAGGAAAACTTCAGTTGAATTAAATTTAAAGGAGTTTAATTGAGCAATGAACAATTCACTAATCGGGCAGCCTTCAGAATCACAGGAGATTCACAGAGACTCCAGTGCAGCCACATGGTGGAAGATAATTTGTAGACCAAAAAAAGGGAAACGATGCACAGAAATTGGAAGTGAGGTACCGAACCGTTGGATTGGTTACAGCTCAGCATATGCCTTATTTGAGCACAGCTTAAACACTCAACAGCGTATGAATGATTGAAGTATGGCCGCTGGGATTGGCCAAGACTTAGCTGTTGTTACAGGTGCATACTCCTAAATTCAGTTTCCAATCTTGTCTATTAAGCTAGGTTACAGTTCATCCACAAGGACTCAAACATAAAAGTATGGAGTCCTTCTCCAGCTGTATTTAGTTTGCTTTAACAATTGTAAGGAGTAAAGCTAACGTGTTGGGTGGTGAGATTTGATAGAAACTCATACAACATCTGCCACTGAAATAGTGAAACAAAGTCTCAAAAAGACACTAAGTTTTAACTTAGATTATCTCTGGAGAATTTTATGGCCAAATAGGAATAGAAATATATTGCTGTTTAGAAAAGAGTTATGCATTTTTATTAAAAATATTATATGTACATGTAGTTTGTTTGAACGAGGAAAAAAGAAAACAATCTTTTGGACTCTGGAGTCCTTTTATAAAATTTCTAATTAATTTTGATAAATTCCTTTGAATATGGCAAGGAGTTCCACTCAGGCTTCTCAGTTTAAGAGTTATACTTTTACTCAGTGGACTAGAAACTGCCCTCAGATAGTTATGCATAACACCTGCTAAAGTTAATAGATATTCCACATGAGTAGCAAATTTTTCTATAGAGTCATGTGAAATTAACTAATAATGAAATTTTGCTGGCACTCTCTTTGCTTTTTCCATTTAAAGACTCTTTATTACCTTGGATTGCCTTCTTATATAATTAATTATTTTTGATATGCATTCGTTATATTTCAGATGTGTCATCAATATTTCCCCTGATGCTATAAAATTAGGCAAAAAATATTTCTAAAGTCTTATCTCCTAATTTTTATTACAAATGTGGTAGCAGCATATTAATACACACGTAGTGTATAAATTTAAGATAACTTGTTAATGGACAATATATTGTTTTTGCAAAATCCCTGTGGAATCTGAAAGGCAAGGGTATGTCCTTTTGAAAAGAAATATAGTTATCGGTTTAATAATGTAAGTACTAAAATTTTTAGAGACATTATTCTTATTTAAAAAAAAAATGGGTAAACAGAAATGCAGGCATGGCTGCCCTGCTTGAATTTAGTCACCCTCACAGTACTGCTTTCCTTTTCTGTGCCCACACGCCCATATACATTGTTTGTCTCTCTTGGAAAACCCTTTCAATGCTTGTCTCTCTTGGAATACCCTTTCTTCAATTTCTTTTACACAGAATTTGTAGAGTTTAGGTCTTGACTCACATGCCTGGTGCAGTCTTTCCAAACCTACAGAGGTTACTCTTTCCATTAAATTGATTCCTCACTTATTACGTGTAGTTTACTTAGAACAAACTGAGATTATATCCGATGTCTGTGTCCCTTGTTTTGTTATTCAAATTGAAAGTTCCTTAAGCACAGGATGTGTTCTTACATTCAGGGTTTCTTCTTAGGTCCTTATCTAGTAAATAACGTTCAGGAGGTGTTTAGAAAAGAATCGTTCAGAGTGTTTTATTTATATTGATGCAAAATGAATTGGTATGAATATGAATTCTATATAAGGTACTAGTGTGATGCACTTAATCTGGCTAGCAATACCAAGCACTGTTTTCCTGTCTAAATATAATTTCTGTAAGATGAAGAATACTACCATACATACTCCTCATATATCAATTTATTGAAAAACAAACTAGTTGCTGATATATATGTATACCAACTGCTGGTACATATGATGTCTAACAGTTGCTGATATATATGTATATATGTACATATAGAGAGAAAAAAGTCTATATATGTACATATATACACACATATATATACACACACATATACTGTTATTTCTGCTACTAAAGTCCAGTGTTTTCAAATGAAAAATTTCAAATATATATATTTTTTGAGATGAAATTTCACTCTTTTCATTCAAGCTGGAGTGCAATAGTGTGATCTTGGCTCACTGCAACTTCTGCCTGCTGGGTTCAAGCGATTTTTCTGCCTCAGCCTCTTGAGTAGCTGGGATTACAGGCACCCATGACCATGCCCAGCTAATTTTGTATTTGTAGTAGACACGGGGTTTCACCATGTTGGCCAGGCTGGTCTTGAACTCCTGACCTCAGGTAATCCATCTGTCTCGGCCTCCCAAAGTGCTGGGATTACAGGCATGAGCCACCACACCCGGCCAATATTACTTTTCCATATATCACTTCTTAGGGTCCGTATTTGTATCCTTTTATTTTATATTTATAAATATTTATTTTATATAATATACTATGTACTCAGCACATTAAAGGCTAGAAAGAACTTAGAGTTGTAATTATTTCTCCGGGGAATTTCAACTTTTATATGATAAAAATTAACATCTAAGAAAATGTTGTGATTATCTGAAGCACAAAGATAGTGAATAATTGTTCTTGGGTCTACAAATAGTTCAGGGAAATGATGCCATGTGCTCAGACAAAAATGAAGACATTCTAAAAAGGCATATTAGATTTCATATGTGAATGAGGGATCTGAATAGGGGTATTCTAGGCAGATGTTGCATATCCTCTGAAGAGTGGATCATCGGAAGCAGGATATGAATCGGAGGGACATCAGCAGATTGGTGGTGGTTAAATCCACTTGAGTACACACATTACCAGAATGAATGTAATTAAAGATGATTAGAGAGTCAAGTACCAAAAGTTCTGGGACAATCACTCTCAACAAGCAAAGTAGGATTTAAGGAAGAAAAAAAAAAAAAAAAAAAAAAAAAAAAAAAAAAAAAAAAAAAAAAACAAAGCTGGGAAAAAGCTAGCAGGGAACAGAAGCCCAGAAACTGACAGAGAATTTCAAAGAAATTCATCAGTGGATATTTCTCTAGCTTTCTCAATAGGTCTCTTTCGCTCTATACACTTTTCTTTGTGATGTCTTTAATCCACATCTCTTTAATCACCACATATTGTCCTCTTCACTTCAGGTCTCTTTTCCGACTTGTGAACCTGCATGATCAGCTACTTTCCAGATATCTTGTGCTTGTCTTCCAAAGATATCAAACTTGACTGAACTTGGCTGTGGCAGAGATAGCTAGCTATCTCTTGTTCCTTAGTAATAAAATACCCAAAATATTTCCGGGCTCAAAAGCAACAGGAATAAAATCTACGTTTTTCATTCCCACTGGCAAGTCATTGTAGCCTCCTAAGTATTGGCCAAGGGGGTGGAAGCAGCAATGTGCAGCTTCTCGTATGTGTACGTAAATAGCACAAGCAAGCCATCTTCTACTCTATCCTGTTTTCTGGCTGTCTGAAATACAGATACTGTAGTTGAATTTGGAGCTGACTAAGTGATACTAGATTATGAGATTGATCTGAGAGCCGAGGCCATGAAAACAGAGCAACAAGATCAAAGGAGTCTTAGCTCCTGACACTGTGATGGACTCTCCCAGCTATGGACATAGAATTGAACTTTAATGTCAGACAAGCCTGTGTCTTGGTTAAGTTACTATTATTTGGGGTCTCCTGTCACTATCCAGCAAAAAAATAATTCTAATTAATACAATATATTGAATTACATTTTTTAAACTTTGAATGGCACCACTAGTCATTCAGGTATGCAAAACAGAGCCTTTTCTTTTTCCCTCAGTCCTCAAGAAACCGACACAGGTACTATCTCTACTGCCACTACCTTAGTTCATGCTCTTGTCATTTCTTGTCAAGATTATTTCAACACCTGCTACTTCCCATTTCTAGTTTTGCTCCCCCTCAATCCAATATCCAATATCTCTATTTTGCAGCAACAGTTATCTCTTTTATAAGGTAAAAAAATCTTGGCACTCCCTTGTCTAAAATCACCTAAGGGTAATATGCAAATTTCCATGTATAATCTCTATCAGCTTTTTCTTGATTGGCCACTTGCCTATGATTCTAATCTCATTGTTCATAGGTTTTCAACCTTCTCCCTGCACTCTAATCACTTCGAATCTTTTACAGAAACTAATTTGACTTTTCATCATTTCCTATGACCGTTTCATTTGTGTAAAACTCTGTTTCTCCTGTGCGTTATTTAGGACACTTGTACTTGCCGTTAAGTCTCTGTGCAACAATCTTTCTTCTGGATACTTTGGACGAAGACTGCACACCTTGTGTACTCCTCGGTGTCCCACCACATTCTGGGTAAAGTTCAGCCTGATCTCATTCTTCTGTGCATCTCATATCTTGAGAACCATCACAGTGTAGTTGATACTTTACTAAACAGTGCACAAAGTGAACTGTAAAGAGGGAAAAACTGAAGTTTGTCTTCCTAGAGACAGTTTTAAAGCCTGCTACTTTTATGATTTTTACGGTACCCCATACACAATCTCATTTTTTTTTTCGCAATAACCCTTTGATTCAGATACTGCCATTATTCCTCTGTAGATACAAAACATAAGGCTCAAAGAAGCCATGATTTATTTAAGCTTATTAATTTCCATATGCAATAGGAAGTACCGTAGTTTTATTTCAGAAATCTAAAGACTAATAGATGTGATGAGTGGAAATTATTAAGAGTAATATGGAAAAAACTATTTGTTTAACCAAGTTAAACATCCATATCATTGTCTTCTTTGACAGTTTTTTTATAAAAATAAAACATTTAAAAAGAGCTGAGTGACATTTTAATCACTCTGCTTGTAAAATCATGCATGATTAGACTGAGAGTTAAAGAAATCCAAATAATCGTGTATATGTATGTACTTATCTCAGTCATTTTTAACTGCTTAGTCTAATCCTTATTCATTCTCCAGATTTGAAGAATACATGGCCTCTTAATTCAGCCTTGAACCTTTTCTTGGTGTCGAAAGCATTTAGGGTTTTATAAAGAGTATGAGTGTCAAGTGATGTAGAATATTTTTCTTGTGTGGCAAGAAATCTTTTTTGTTAAAATCTTACATTCACAGCTCCATACATGGATCTAGCCTTGGTGCTTGGGACTTGAGGGCATTCTGGTGTCAAGAGCCCTTCAAAATCCTTCTACTTAGCCTTTAATCTTTTCTCTAGATGGAGAGATTTGACTACTTCTAACTTAATAAGAATGTTGGATTTGGTTTACTTTATAGTTCTTCCAATTAGCTTTTGGAGTGTTTTTTTGGAGCCTTTAATCTTGCCTAAACTTGTGGGAAAGTAGAGAGGGGAAAAAAAGAACACTCTTACTTAACAAAATATATTACAATTAACTGTCAGTACACTTGACTTAAATCATCTCATAATTTGACTATGTGGAACTTAGTTTAATTATATGATAGATGTCATTGCTTCTAAATGAAAGGCATTTTTATTAAGAATTGGATAGAAATTGAAACTGAATTGAAGGAAAGTTCTATAATGAGACCAATGAAAATAAAATTGTAATAGTATCAAATTCACTATTTTCAATATTTCCAAAACTCCCCCCAAATTAATACTGATTTAGCGCTATTTCATTGTATATCTTAAGCCTACATGAAGATATATGTATGTGCACATATTTATGTCTTTTTTTTTTTTTTAAGAAGAGCTACAGTTTGCGTTTCTGTCTGTGATCAGTAAACCAGAGTTCTCTGCTGTTTTAAGTCAACTGAGTGACCTACACGTCACTAATGCTTTACCACTACTAACTCACATGGAACTTCATTGGTCTGGAAATGTCAAAGCAAATTTCACAATAGGTTAGAGAACTGAGTTAATACAGAAACGATTTATATAATTATATATTTGTCTCCAGGGACATCACAATACAGTTCAGAAATTATTTGTCCAGACTTTAAGAAGATAACTGCTTTATTTTTTTGAATTATGTTAACTTTTCCCTAAAATAGTTGTAATAGTAGTATATAAATTATACTCCAATTTGATAACCAGAATCCTTTAACCTACTAGAAGTAGCTCAAAAAAGTATCTAAATTAATAAGAATCCATAGGTTTAGGTACTTCAGCAACAGGAGTAATTGTATCTTCTGTAAACTCGCCTCTCTGGAAACATATAGAAAAAGCATATAGTTGTTTATGACAGGTGTTTTAAATCAATATTTAAATGCACCTTTTTTCAGAAGACATACATGGAAATACACAGCTTTCACAACGAATAATGAAGTAATTATCAGAAAAGTGCTAATGCTAGGGAGGCTTGAATGGGTTTTATACTTGTCTAGGCCCTGTTGGATCAAGCTCAAGACAGAAGCATGCATCCACAACTTGGCAAATAGTTGCCAGGCCTTAACCACTCAACTCCACCCTGAGGAGCTACCCCATCAATGAAAAGTGACCTGTTATTCTTGCCTATAGACCAGGTGAACAAGGATATTTGAAATCTGTCATAACCATGCATAGGGGAAATAAATCACTGGTAAACAATAGAAGTCTTAGTCCTGCCTCATGCGTAGTTGCAGAATCCAAATTAATACTGCAGCATGATGTAGGAGCCCAAGCCAATCGATTAGCATAAAACCGAATGGTTTACATCCTTAGAGCTCTTGAGGAGGAAAACTAATCATCTCTCTCTCTCTTTTTTTTGAGACGGAGTCTTGCTCTGTCGCCCAGGCTGGAGTGCAGTGGCGGGATCTCGGCTCACTGCAAGCTTCACCTCCCGGGTTCAGGCCATTCTCCTGCCTCAGCCTCCCGAGTAGCTGGGACTACAGGCGCCCACCACCACGCCCGGCTTTTTTTTTTTTTTTTTTTTTTTTTTTTTCAGTAGAGATGGGGTTTGACTTTGTTAGCCAGGATAGTCTCGATCTCCTGACCTTGTGATCTTCCTGCCTTGGCCTCCCAAAGTGCTGGGATTACAAGCGTGAGCCACCGTGCCCGGCCAAAATCATCTCTTTAAAATTTTTCACAACTCAGGGATCATAGCAGTCTGAGAGAAAACAAATCTCATTGAAAGAGAACTAGCAATATAACTTAAAAAAGATGACCAAAAATTAAAATTAGAATTAAAAAATCAAAGGAAGGTGGTAAATAAAAATAGAAAAATTGACATTTGCTTTTAAATAATCAGAAATGATGGAACCATTTGAAAAACATCATAACATATATGTTTTAGATGACTAAATATATAAAATAGATGTGTCAACAAAATATAGAACATGAAATAAGAACAAGTACCTTTGAAAGACAGCTAAGCAAAATTGCAAATATATTTTAGAAACAAATGATTGGTTATTTTCAAAATCCTATGATTTAATTACAGTTAAAAAAGAAATTTGTGTCCTCAGTGGCTATATCATCCAGAATGACATACTGTGATATATATAGGTGTGGAAAATGTTAAAGAAGTTAAAGAATATAATGAACAAAAAAGAAAACATATCTACCACATGTTTATTAGAACTTCCAACTTCATATTAATCTATATGTCTTTCAGAATATTCAATAAGTCTTAAATAAATAGATGGATGAAATGGGCATATGCTTAAAAAGTTAGCGAACAGATATGATAAAACTCTATGCCTAACAATCAGTAGTATGATACTTTGTGATGAATTTATTTTTAATAGAGTTATTTTTAATCCATCTCATCACTTTTGATAACTTTTGGTCTTTATTTCCTGATATCTAAAATTGGCTTCATTTCTAATTTGCATCAAATTCTTAAATTCACTCATTAAATATTTCCCTTGGCTATATTTCCAATTTCATAGTCTAGCTTTTGACCTAGACATTACTTTTACTTTATAAGACACAATTATAAAAACATTTTAAAAGTCTATGAGAAGCTCTCAATAAAGAAATGTAGTATGATTTCACCACAGTATATATCTGATAAAAACATTTAATTCTACTTTGCTGGGGAAAGTTTCCAGCTAAAATCATTACATGAATGTTCTTACAAAATTTGCCTATAATTGGAAAAGCTAGATTGCAGCCAGGTACAGTATTATACCAACTTTCTCCTAAATCCCCAGAAGGCATGCTTATGCACCTACCACACAGAGATTGAGGGTCGCAAACTCAAAATTCAATAGGGGACAAACAGGTCACATAAATGAATGAAGCTGGCTGGCTGTAAGATGAACTTACTATTGATTTTATTGTTAGAGAAACATGCTCGATATTTCCAAAGATGCATGTCCTTTTTGGTTCACCTTTTATTTCTCCATCATTAAAGAGAATTTTTTCCTATATAAAAATGTAAACGTTTGATGAGTTATCACAAATAACAATAGACACAAACCACTGTGTCAGGAAACAGAGAGAGTAGTAAGAATTCAGGGGAAGTGTATGTATCATAGGAAACAGGCAGCCTCTATTTATCTACAGTGTTTTGGGAGAATTCCAGGCACAAAGCTGCCACTTATGCAAAACATTCAGAAACTTGACTGTAGGAGGGTTAATGTGGTCCATCAAAACGTGTTTACGGACTTTTGGTTTGCACATATTTTCTTGGATCCCCAGATAAATTTTTAATAGTCCTATTTCAATCATTCACCACAGAAAAATATTCAAGAACCCTTAGTGTATCCAATACTGACCTGCGTAACCTGGTTTTACATTGCTGAATTTCAATCTGGCATCTCAGTTTCATGGTTCCTGGGCCCTGACAGTTGCTGTTTAGACTATGCAATGACTTCCTTACTGTTCTGTCAGACTCATGGCTTCCCAAAGATGTCTACATCTTAAAACCCATTTATTCCTAGTGTTTCATTATCGGAATGCTAAGCATGTAGGATTTATTTATATCCTACTGCTCAGGGTCATCGTCAATGTCTAATTTCAAAATTCAAAATATTGCAACCTCAGGCATAAATGGGTTAATCCCTGGAGTCTGTGAATATGTTAAATAGGAAAAGATACTAAAGGTAGCAGATTAAGTCAAGGTTTCTAATCAACTGACCTTAAAAAATGGAGATTACCGTGGATTTTCAGGATCAAAGGTAATCACAGGATCCTTACATGTGGAAGAGAAGGAAAGAAGAGTTTGTATTAGAGTGATGAGGTGTAAGAAAGACTCATCCGGCCATTGCTCTCTCTAAGGGTGGAAGGGGGTCATGACACAGGAATGAAGGCAGTCTCTAGGAGCTAGAAAAGGCAAGAAGATGAATTCGTTCCTTGAGTCTCCAGAAAAAACCCAGCCCTGTTTGTACCTTGATTTTAGACTGGTGAGACTCTTTCAGAGTTCAGACATTCAGAACTATAAAATACTTTGTGTGGTTTTTAGATCCATATATTTGTAGTAATTTTTTACCATAGCTATAGGAAACAAATACACTCACAATTCCAGTATTCTGCTTACTGAGTGATCATATTAACCTTCCCGAGCTTATCACCTGTTAGATGGCATTATTGAAAACTGACCTATCCAACTAACATCCCTTTTTTATTTCCACATGTGGTCCTAAACTATCTGGGATAGTTTGGAGTCAGGATTAATTTGTATTTTAATCTGACTTTTACCATTTACCTACGGTGAGCTTTGGTTTTATAATCTATTAGATGCCAATCTCATAGACTTGCTGGAAAGATAAATTTAGATATTGAACGAAAAGCAAGTGCTTAATTCAGTATAGGACTCCTAGTGAGATACAGAAAATCTAGGTAATAGTGTTTTTATTATTTTATCCTTGTTACAACTTTAGACAGTTTTGTCAGGTGATGTAACCCTTAGTTAAAACTTTCCTGGCTCACTCTGAAATACAGTTGTGAATATTTGACCAACGCTTTATTTCATTTGCTGACATTCACGTTCATCTTTTTCCTTCAGACTGATATCTACCTGTAGGCCATACCGTTTGAATTTGCATGCCACTGTCTTTACTCTGGTACTGGCATACCACAGTTGGGCTTTGTTCAGCCATCATAGTAATCTCACGTCTGACACATTAGCTATTCTCTGTTGTTTAAGATTAGAGCATTAAAAGTCATCTGATTTGAATGTAGAAATTCATCCACTCAGAATGTACAAACAATTGTGATTTGTTTAAAAGAATACTGTCTTACAAATAAGAAAAAAGAGAGTAAATAGACTACAAAGCAGCACAACTACCTAATACAGTGAGATCTAGACATTTCACTAGCTTTATTGAAATATATTTAAAATGTCAGCTTATTAGCTGCTAACAAGGTGTATGAGTATAGATGAAGATCAAAAAGTCAGAAATTGCAGGGACATCAGCATTGACAGACATCCTCTAACGTTTTTGCTATGTACATAGCACATTTTAAAAAATGACCTTCCTTTTCTTTGAATTAGATACTCACACATTTTTACTACAAATATTGTAAATAATTAGATTTATTAATCAATGACTAATTTTTGCTCTTGATTTTCTTAAAAAACCCAATGTTCCATTATTTACATTTTATATTACTTTCAATAAAGAAAAACATGTTTAAAATCCAGTATGAGCAGGTTGTAGGGGGAATTTCTACTCTGACATTGTATAAGGTAAGCATGTTTTCTAGGGCTTCTGTATTTGTATAGTTCTCAAATAGTGCCTATAGAATCTCTAAGAGCAGCTGCATATATGTATATGTGTACACATATTTGTGTGTGGATATATACATATATACACGCATATATTTAAACAGATGATAGTCATCATGTTGAGTTACATAATATGCCTAAGTAAGACTTTCTAGGGAGGCAAGACTTGCTCTCAATTCAATATTAGCAACAACTGGCACATAATTTATAAAACTATCTCCAAAAATAGAAATTTTTGGCACATGCACTATGAGAATAACTATAAAGCTGTCATTCTTTGTCGTGTGAAAGGGTTAATTACACAGTGGATAATTACAAGTGCAGTAAAAGCTATAAAGTGACTTTATAGTTTGGCAACCTCCTTTGAAAAATAGGTAATTTGTAATGGATTTATGTATTATATTATTTTAAATATTTCTTTGACAATGTCTAAATATCTCAAGCATGCTATTTTTAAAGAAGTAATGTTTTCTAAATTTATTTACCTCATTCTCTGTCTTTACATGAATTGCATGTGGTAGCAGGCAATATTATAAATGATTCTTTTGAAGAACAAGTAATATATAATGCCTTTAGGTACAAGAAGACACAGAATATGCATGGGAGATGCTTAGTTAATTTCTGAGACACTGGCATTTCACAAGTCCCTTCTTTAATCATCACGAGATCACATTGCATTCTGTGGGACCATGATATTTCTTCCTTTAGAAATAAAGACCAAGAAGTAGAATTGGGCTCTAAGGATTTTTGTGTCTCTATCTCCTTCAGTTCTGCTCTGATCTTGATTATTTCTTGTCTTCTGCTAGCTTTGGGGTTTGTTTGCTCTTGGTTCCCCAGTTCTTTTAGTTGTGATGTTAGGGTGTCCATCCGAGATCTTTCTAGCTTTCTGATATGGACATTTAGTGATATAAATTTCCATCTTAACACTGTTTTAGTTGTGTATCAGAGATTCTGGTTTATTGTCTCTTTGTTCTCATTGGTTTCAAATAACTTCTTGATTTCTGCCTTCATTTCATTATTTACTCAGGAGTCATTCAATTTGCTCAATTTACATGTAGTTGTGTGCTTTTGAGTGATTTTCTTAATCTCGATTTCTAATTTGATTACACTGTGGGCTGAGAGACTTTTTTTCGTGATTTCAGTTCTTTTGCATTTTCTGAGGAATGGTTTACTTCCAATTATGTGATCAATTTTAGAGTAAGTGTCATGTGGTGCTGAGAAGACTATATATTCTGTTATTCTGGGATGAAGAGTTCTGTAGATATGTATCAGGTCAACTTGATCCAGTACTGAGTTCAGGTCTTGACAGTCCTTTTAAATTTTCTGTCTTGATGATCTGTCTTATATTGACAATGGGGCATTAAAGTCTTCCACTATTATTGTGTGGGAGTCTAAGTCTCTTTGTAGGTCTCTAAGAACTTGTATTATAAATCTGAGTGCTCCAGTATTGGGTGCCTATATATTCAGGAGCTGTTTTTTTGAAAAAATTAACAAAATATATAGACCACTAGCTAGACTAATAAGAAGAAAAGAGAGAAGAATCCGATCAACACAATAAAAAATGCTAAAGGAAATATCACCACTGACCTCACAGAAATACAAGCAACCATCAGAAAATACTATAAACACTTATATGCAAACAAACTAGAAAATCTAGAAGAAAAGGGTAAATTCATGGACACATACACCATCCCAAGACTGAACCAGGAAGAAGCTGAATCCCTGAAGAGACCAATAACAAGTTCTGAAATTGAGACAATAAGAAATAGCCTACCAACCAAAAACAAAAGCCCAGAACCAGATGGATTTACAGCTGAATTCTACCAGAAATAAAAAGGGGGAACTGGCACCCTTTATTCTGAAATGATTCCAAACAATCAAAAAGGAGAAATTCCTTTAGCATTTTATGAGGCCAGCATGATCTTGATACCAAAACCTGGCAGACATACAAAAACAAAAAGAAGAAAACTTCAGGCCAATATCCCTAATGAATATTAATGCAAAAATTTTCAATAAAATACTGGAAAACTGAATACAACAGCACATCAAAAAGCTTATCCACCGCAATAAAGTTGACTTCATCTGCGGGATGCAAGGATGCTTCAATATACACAAATCAATAAACGTAATCCATCGCATAAACAGATTTAAAGACAAAAACCATGACTATCTCAATAGATGCAGGTAAGGCCTTTGATAAAATTTAACATCCCTTTATGTTAAGAACTCTCAATAAACTAGGTATTGAAGGAACATACTTAAAAATAATAAGAACCTTTTATGACAAACCCACAGCCAATATCATACTTGAATGGCCAAAAGCGGAAAGCATTCCCTTTGAAAACCAGCACGAAACAAGAATCACCTCTCTCAACACTCCTATTCAACATAGTATTGGATGTTCTGGCCAGGGCAATCAGTCAAGAGAAAGAAATAAAGGTTATTCAGATAGGAAGAGAGGAAGTCAAATTGTCTTTGTTTGCAGGTGACATGATCATATATCTAGAAAACCCCATCCTCTCATCTCAAAAGCTTCTTAAGCTGATAAGCCACTTCAACAAAGTCTCAGGATACAAAATCAATGTGCAAAAGTCACAAGCATTCTTACATACCAACAACAGGCAAGCAGAGAGCCAAGTTATGAATGAACTCTCATTCACAATTGCCACAAAGAGAACAAAATACCTAGGAATATAGCTAACAAGGGAAGTCAAGACCTCTTCAAGGAGAACTACAGACCACTGCTCAAGGAAATCAGAAAGGACACAAACAAATGGAAAAACATTCCATGATCATGGAAGGGAAGAATCAATCTCATGAAAATGGCCATACTGCCCAAAGTAATTTATAGATTCAATGCTATTCCTATTTATCTACCACTGACATTCTTCACAGATTTAGAAGAAAGTATTTTAAAGTCCATATGGAACCAGAAAGTAGCTTGTATAGCCAAGACAATCCTAAGCAAAAATAATGAAGCTGGAGGCATCACACTACCAGACTTCAAACTATACTACAAAGTTACAATAACCAAAACAGCATGATACTGTACCAAAAAAAAAAAAAAAAAAGAAAAAAAGAAAAAAAAGAAAAGACACATAGACCAATGGAACAGAATAAAGAACACAGAAATAAGACCATCCATCTAAAACCATCTGATTTTTGAAAAACATAATGAAAACAAGCAATGAGGAAAAGATTACCTGTTTAACAAATGGTGTTGGGAGAACTGGCTAGCCATATGCAGAAAATGGAAACTGAACCCCTTCCTCACACCTTATACAAAAATTAACTCAAGATAGATTAAAGACTTAAATGGAAAACCCAAAACTATAAAAACTCTAGAAGAAAAACAAGGTAATACCATTCAGGACATAGGCACGGGCAAAGATTTCATGACAAAATTACCAAAAGCAATCTCCACAAAAGCAAAAATTGACAAATGGGATCTAATTAAGCTAATGAGCTTCTACACAGCAAAATAAATGATTATCAGAGAGAACAGGCAACTTAAAGAGTGAGAGAAAATTTCTGCAATCTATCCAACTGACAAATGTCTAATATCCTAATATCCAAATCTATAAGGATCTTAAATGAATTTATAAAAAAAAAATTAAAAAGTGGGCAAAGAATATGAACAGACACTTCTCAAAAGAAAACATTCATGTAGCCAACAAACACATGAAAAAAGCTCAACATCACTGATCTATCAAAACCACAATGAGATACCATCTCATGCCAGTCAGAATGAGGCGATTATTAAAAAGTGGAGAAGCAAAAGATGCTGGTGAGGTTGCAGAGAAATAGAAACACTTTTATACTGTTGGTGGGAATGTAAATCAGTTCAACCATTGTGGAAGACAATGTGGCAATTCTTCAAAAATCTAGGACCAGAAATATCATTTGACCTAGCAATCCCATTATTGGGTATATACCCAAAGGAATATAAATCATTCTATGACAAAGATACATGCATGTGTATATTCATTGCAGCATTATTCACAATAACAAAGAGGTGTAATCATCCCAAAGGCCCATCAATAATAAACTTGATAAAGAAAATGATGTACATATACAACATGGATGACTATGAAGCCATAAAAAGGAATATCATGTCATTTGCAGGGACATGGATAGAATTGGAAGCCATTATCCTCAGCAAACTAAAGAAGGAGCAGAAAACCAAACAACGCATGGTCTCATTTGTAAGTAGAAGGTGAACAATGAGAACAAATGGACACAGGCTGGGTAACAACACACACTGGGGCTTGTTGGAGAGTAGGGTAGGATGAGGGAGAGCATTAGAAAAGAATTTAAAAAAAAAGAAGCTGGGCTCTGAAATGTAAAAATTACTGCTCCACAGACTTGAGATAAACACTATCTATCGATGATGCTAAATTAACTGTGTTTTAAAACCAAGATTGAGATGCTGCTAACATTGAAAACAAAGCACACACTTTGGAGTTATATCGACTTCATTTAATCATGGCCTTACGCTTACTGAATAGGCAAATATATACAATCTACTTCACCTGTTAGAACCTGATTTCTCATCTATAAAATTACTATAATAATACATACAACCTCAAAAAAATGAGTACTAAAATGAGTTCAATAAAATAAAATGTTTACCCATGCAAAGTACTGCCTGAGATTTAGCACACACTAAAATAATTGACCCTTTTATTGATAATACAGAAATGTTGTATAATATATTTCTAAAACAATGCACATAATCCCAAAATCTGTAGTACTAAATACAAAATGTATTTTTCACAGGAAATGCTATCATGTTTTAGTCTTTAAAATGGTTTTAAAATGACTTTAAACTACAATTTGTGCTTATAAGCATAGTTCATAAAAAGTATAATGCACACAATTTATTTAACTCTGTCACATAAGCCTCCCTAAGTAAACAAGTGACATCTGAGTTGCTATTTTGCAGTTCTCTGTGAGGCACTATGTATGTGAGATTCAGTCAGGTTTTGGAAAACATTCTATCACGCACTTTAAGACAGGAACTTCAGATCAAAGTAGATTTTTTTTCTTACTCTTTGTCTTAATATTCTTTATATGTGGTTTTAGGATCAAACATGATATGTTAGAAAAAATGTATTTGATTTTAAATGTTTTATTTATGAAAAAAATACACTCAGCTATGCCACAAGCATTCTTGAATTATCTTGGTTAATTTATGACTTTAAAGTGTGGCATGAGTAGCAAATAACCAGATTTCATTAGAGCAAAAATATAATATTGGAAATGTGTTAGGACTAAGGTTAAAAATCTGGCTATAATTCAGATTACAGAGAATTTTGAGGGCTAAAGAGATGAGATTAGTTTGATGGCACTGTCACTAGAGAAATACTGCAGAAAAAAAAGGAATAGGCTAGAGAACACCATAGTGAAAAATACTTGAGGTACATTAATCCAGTTGTGGATGGTATGGATTCTGAATTCTTTTTTTTCCATTCATTCTATTACATAATTGTGAGTCTTAGAAATAGGTTCTACTCTCAGAAAATAGACTTGCTTCCTATCTTAAACCAAGACAAATGTTGTTTTTCTACCAAAAAATCCTTCTAGTGTGCATCGATGCATGTGAAAAGCATAGTGAGAAAAAAAGTCTTAATAATATTTTAAAAGTAAATGAACAGAAACCAATGGAAGGTATAGATGACTTTCATTTTGCTTGGGTATGATTGCAAATTGTCATTGTGGGCAATCATCCTAACAACCTCAGATAATTCAGATTCAAATAAAATACACCCAGTAAAGGTATCTACTCTGAATAACTTTGCATTTCCTTATCCATGCTTAGAGATTCAATTCTGATATCTGAAGTGGATAATAATTAGGCTGATTTTTCCATTGCTAATTTATATATGCATGAATGGTAGTATATACAAAATATACAATCGTTCGATTCAGGGTAACAAAAGGACTTGGCAAGTGAAGTCTCATGGTCAGATTACAGGAAGTCTGTTTCTGTAGGGGGGTTTCTAAGGGTTCTGTGCATTAAAAATCCATGAGTATCCATTTTCTACATAAAAATGCTTCAAACAGCTGCTAACTTTCTATCTGTAACTTTCCTTTTCCATGTTCTTTCAGTTTTCTGATTACATTAGGGGAAATACTTGATTGGGAGCCAGTGGTCTTTAACACCTGCTAATCTCTCTTTGAACAAGGAGAGTGTTTGCCAGGCCGGGCCATCTGCAGGCAACAGAGGGCTAGAGTGGCACCAGGGGGGCAGGATGCAGTGGATATTCAAATCCGCATATCCTGAATCTTTGAATCAAGAGGGTTTCCTTCATTGAACACTTGAGTGGGGTCTCCTAGCAGCTAAGGAAGCCCTGTAGATGTGTAGTTAAAGGACTCTATTATGCCCTAACACAGTGAGATTGTAGCTACTCCTCATTCCCATAGAATTGAGCCAGCTCCTTGTGCGCACTGCAGAGTATGTGCTTATTCTCCAGGAAGTGCATGGCTGCCCCTCCACTGTGGGAAGATGAGTGTGAAGGGTTGTAGTATGTTTCCTAGCAGGGGAAAGCAGCTTCTACATTGTTGAAAAGGATGTGGTGTTTAAAACAGCACCTGGACTGCCCTAACATCCATGCCTGTCGAGCCTGGCTTAAAATTTAATAAGGCCCTCTGGGAAAGAACATTCTACATATATTTTTAGTTCTTGCCAATTCTTAGCCCACAAATGAAATAATGAAAACCCCATAGCTGAGTTGGACTTTAGAAATAATAAGTTGTATCCGCTTGCTTTTCTCAAAGGTGAAATGTGGCCAAAGTTAAGCAATATTTAGTTGAAGTTCTCAATCTTCTGTTTCCCAGAACTTTTACCTTCACTTTGTTTTATAATTCAGTCAAAGACAGTCAGTGCCCAGGCATTGTATGCCAGACCCCACGCTAGAATTTCTGATATAACAGAGAATGAGATAGAAATAGTCCTTCATAAACTTAGAAGTTAAGGGCAGAAAATAAAAACAAATGGTAAGTGTTTGGATAAGAGAAGAAAGTGTTACTATGGAAACAAATAGTGTCAAAGGAGTGTGAGTAACTTAGATTAGCATCACAGTCATGGTTGTTTTGTTTATTAATTTATTAAAACAACAAAATTTTAAATTAAAATATAGAGATATTTGTAAATTTTATTTATCAAAACATGCAGAGATTACTGAGATTACATGATTACTTAGACATTGTGTATCTCCTTGAAAGTACATCACAAAACTCCAACAAAATATTTTTCAACTGCCGATTTTTGTGATTAAGGGGGCAAGGGTTCTTCAAAATGCATAAATAAATGCATTAATTCAAGATATTTTATTAGAGTAATTAAAATATATTTGCACCTTATGGAAATAAGTGTTTTTATTTTGTTTTTTTTTTTTTTTTAAAGAAATGTATTCTCTTTGGTGTTTATCTTTTTGTGAAACATGTTAATGTTAAGTAAGGAATTTGCTTACTGTGGATTATAAATGTAACACCAAATTCATGCCTTAAAGGAAGGCTGTATCATACATACTGTAGACGAAATAATATTAGTCTAAATTCAGATTTAATGCATTTTGACATTATTAATTTATTTTTGAGGACTAATTCTTAAATATACTAGGGAAGGATGAAGTCTCAAGACCTATTTGAATATCACATTAAAACTGAATAACCTTCTTAAAAAATGTATACACCGTTGCTTTTTCCACAGACTTCATGTCCCAATCAAGAGAGGTCTATAATCATATAGTTTAGAGTTTTGTCATTGACCCCATCTTATTTTTATTGAATAATCAGATTACAATATGGAAAAGGAAATTGAAAAAATTATGGATGCCACCATGCTATGAAAAATAACGTAAAGTATGTTTGGTAACCTGAGACAATAGACTCAAAATAATGAATATAAGACAGGGGAAAATATAATAAATGCTGTATATTTAAATTAAAATTATCAAAGGAATAAATAATGTTGGTCATATTTTTTTTTCTTTGCTATGGGCATACATATCTAAAGGTCTAATAGTAAGTATTGGTTCCATATTATGAAAGAGTATTGCTGAACTAGAGAGCATTAAGGGAAGGTGACAAGGGGGATAATGTCTGGACACAGTCACCTGAGCTACTATGTACTCACTCACAGATTTCTAACCTAGAAAGAGAAACTTAGGGACATACTTCTCTTCAAATGCTTCATCTGAGCTGAGGTAGGAATTAGCAGCTGTTGTTGTGTTTTTCCCATTGACAACAGGTTCTTAAAGGCAAGCTCAGTTTAATTATGTATTCCTAGCACGGTGTTCCATAAATATTGGTTGAGGAACAGAATATATTTTACAGGGAAGAAAACTACAAAATAAAGAAAAAATGTTGAAAGTATTAGTTGAAAGAGACTAGTGGGCTCACATCTTTGAAATTCCTCCAGTAGACACCGAATGATTATCTAACAAACCTGAAGAAGAAATTCTTTAATTGAGAATGAGATGAAGATAGACAAATTTTAAGTGCTTATTCTACTTGAATAGTTTATGGGTTCCTTATAAAGAGTACTCTCTGTCTTTCTTTCAGAGAATATTATGGGTTTGCAAAGAAAATTAGGATTTGTTTTTCTATCTAATAATGTATATATTAAGAAAATGGTACATCTATTTTCTATAAATGTATTAATGCACCAACACTGGTAACCATTTAAACTGTAAAATCTTATCTCTTGGTTCAAAGGAGCAAAATAAAATATTCTCTTGTTGGGATTTGCATTAGCAATCATCACAAATCCCTCAGACTGAATTTATATTAAAAAGCATACAATTCATACTTCATTTTCAGCGATGCATTCCCAGGAATCTTGGCTCTATGAAATTATAAGTAATCAACTCGACAAAGATAAAGATTGCTGAGTCAAAAACACGAAACTGGAAGATCAAACAGAGGAAATCATGCCAATGTTAAGGTAATTGTTTTTATTAATACGAATTAAAAAAATAAAATTTATTTTAATTTTACATTGCATTTAAAGTTTTCTTCTGGTGTAAATATGTCAGACTATTTCCATTTGAATTTTCAAGCTGCAATACAAATACAATACAAGTACAATTTTATTGTGGGAATCAACAAAACTTGGCTAGTATCAGGCTGTTTGCAGACATGTTTTGTGTATCAGCTTCAATCCATGCAAATGTATGATTTCATTAAGAAGCATGATTTGGTCCCATAGTTTATCACAATTTGTGTGTTGCAATGGGACTATACTTGCAAACACTTCTAAGGAATGGTGTTGATAAGATGACAGAAGGACTTCATGGGATTAATTCTAAGGATAACAAAGCATACAGAAAAGAAATGAAGAAAAGTTTAAAGAGCCATGTTTTTGTAAAATCAGCACATTCCAAAGGCTGACAGTTAACTTAAATGATGATAGTGACTAGTTTATCTGCTGTTTTTGAATTTCATCTGTAAGCATACAAAGAAAAAAATTAGTTTTTGTTTTTGTTGTGTTATGTTTTTACTTTAACAGTACCCAAAGAAGAAACAAAGTACATATATAATCTTATAAGAATAGCTAACGAATGAGATGAGGAAGGATAATTCATTGTGCCACCATATCCCTCTTAGAACATCCTGGTTTTCTTTCAGTTTTAACTCCTGGACTTATTAATTGTGGACTTCATAAGGAGCATTTATATTATCTCTGCAACCTACACACCACAAAAGTTTATTAAAACGTTACTAATGTTTACTAAATATTGTCTGTAAAAAATGTTTTGGTTGGCATTTCATTTCAGGATGTAAATCATAATGCATGATACACAGACCATCTTTCAAAACTCTCTCAACACCCTTAGTGTTATTCTCTTAGTTGTTAAATCAGATGACCCATAAAATTATTATGTGAAATTTATATAAACTCCAAACACTAAATGAATGAATTAAAAGAGAAGAACAATGAAAAAACATTTGTTGAGCATCTGTTATGTGCTTGGCAGTTGAGCAATCAAAAGAAATAAAAACATCAATTTTCTTTGATAAATACTTACTGCTTTAATACTCTTTTTATCTTAATTTTACTTCCCAATCGGAGAGAAATGTGTTAGCTAATGACTCAAATTTTTGTTCTATTTGATGAGGTTGAAAGTTCTAAGCTTCTTTTTAATTTTTTTTTTTTTTTGAGGTGGGGGTTTCACTATGTTGCTTAGGCTGGTCTTGAACTCCTGGCTTCAAGTGATTCTTTCACCTTTCCAAAGTGCTGGGATTACACAGCACTAAATTCCAAGGTTATTTAGGAGCCCTGTGTCAGGAACTGCAGTCAAAATTCAAATATTAGAACAATTACTCTCCTACCATCCCTGTCAAGCAGGGTTTTAGGTGCTTGGTGTCAGGAACTTGGGGCAAAGACACACACACACACATATATATATATATATGTCGTTACTTAACACATGATAAGTTGAGAAAACATGTTTTGAATTTCTAAAGCAGATTTCTATATTTCTATATCATTAAATAGGATAGGCAGATAAGTAATAAAAGCACAAAGACTCAAATACAGAAGACAATGCAATGACATATTCTGGAACTTTATGGCATTAAAATTTAAAAGATTGTATATTGTAAAAGGAAATAATGATAATTTAATAATAAAATTTAAAATCAGAAGAATAACGTGTAATTACCCTGGTAGATTATCTTCAGTTTAAAAGAGGAAACGTGTAGAAAAGTAAACTTTATGACCATTTGCACCTTCTGATGATACAGCATGCATTTTTTAGTTGTCTCTTCAGCCATCTCTACCCGACTTTGATTATTGAAATATATTCTCTTCATGTCAAGGTTGTACTGTGAAATCACAGAGAAATAGCCAATACCCCTAATTCAATTTAGAAAAAGTATGGACTAAATATCTGTCAAAACAAATTAAAATGACAAAACCATGGTCAGAGACAATATAAAAGGTCTGTTCACCCAAAACACAGAGAAATGGGCAGAAGTAGAAGGCATAGACCTGAATTCCAGGCTATGGGGCAAAAAAGGAAGCAAATGTGTTTCAGAAATGGCAAAGTGGAGAACCAGGCTCACTGTATATGACTAAAGCAATGGTATATTCTCTATTCCTGGGAAAGGGGGTTAAATACCCACAATGACTGCATAGGTCTGCATTTGGCATTGAGTTGTTGTTGCAGTTGGGGGTGCCACATGACCAGGACCGTGAGCAAGACAAGCACTGACCATCAAAATGGATCAATACTGCCTCCACAGAATGACAGCCCTGGATTACCAATATAATTGCAGAGTTTGAAATAAAAAACCTGTTTTATCAGGTAGAGTAAAACATAATTTCAGACGTGAAAGGGAGGTCATGATATTATGGGTTTAGAGGAAAGTAGATTTAAGAAGAAAGAGAAGGAAGCAGAAAAATGAAGAGAAGCAGCTCTTAAGATGAGCCTGCAGCCTAAATTTCACAACATAACAGAAAAACTAAATTAATAAACAATAGCCAATAATTTCAATAAATGGGTTAATCCATTCCAATGAATTAAGTCCAATGAGCAATTTGAAAAAGACATAAGATACACATTTTAAAGAACTCAAAGGAATAAAAGTAGAAATAGCCAAAAAGAAAGAATAACAATTTATGAAGCAGTGAGAAGCAGACACATTCAAGGTCTAAGAGAACTGAAAAGACCAAATAGGAGCATACAGATATAAATTTACACAAATTATATAGATATAGATATAAATATACACTCATTATATATATTGCTAATATGATGGGAAAAACAGGTGGTATGGACAAACCAGAATGTAGAATTAATGACAAAAAGATACATGAAAATTAGAACATAAAAATGAATTTGAGAAATGGGGAACCTATTAAGATGCTCCAACAGATGTCTAGCACAAGTTCCAGACAATCAAAGAACACACAGTTCAGAGACATTGTTTAAAAAAAAAAAAAGATATGTCTGACGATTTTTAAGAGTTGAAGGAATATATAAATCCCTAAAAATAAAATAAATATCTAGTGCTGAAGAGGAAAGTAAAACACATCCAAATCAAGAAATTTTATACCTAAAATAAATAATTACAATGATAAAGCAAAAATAAAGATTACTCAGGAGACAAAACAGATGATCAACAGATAAATGGCATTGCACGATCTAACTTTTATCTGTAAAAATTTATTTCAGACATAAATTGAATTAATATCTTCAAAGAAATGAAGGAAAATAACTGTCAATGCTGAATTCTAAACCTAGCTAAACGATCAGTTAAAATAAGAACACAGTAGATAGAGATATTTTGGGGTAGAGAGACAATAATTTATATTGTATAGATTCTAGTAAAAAAAAATTAAGATATAAACTTATCAGCATGAAAAGAAATAGCCTGAAGCTAAAATAAATAAGTCACAGAATATACAATCTAAGTTTCTCAGAACATGCTGGAAAATGAGAATAAAAGAGAAAACATGTTAAACAAGACACAATGGACTCAACAATACAGCTAGATAATAAAATAATTCATAGAAGACTTAGCATTGAGATTCACCTCTTTTGAGGAAGGGTAATATTAAAGCACTAATTTACATTAGACTCAGGAAATTATGAAGGTAAGTATGGTTGATAAACTATTGAAGTAATTAATAACATAATGCTAATATAATTTCCAAATTAGCACAAGAAGAAATAATATGAGAAATTCAGAAAGAATTTCAAGAAAAAGATAAAATCATAATGAAGACTAAACATATTAGGCAATAGTAGACATGAGTTCAAATATATCAGTAATAGTCAAAATTATAAACAAATTTTAAGTCACTTGTTAAAATGCACAAATTAAATATTATCTTTAAAAAACCTCAGGTATATGTTGCTTACAAAAGATATACCTTAAACAAATAAGCAATAAAAGGACACGGGAAGTATAAAAATGTAAAGATGAAAAATAGTTTCATCATGCTTTCTTATAACATTCTGAATTTTTAAACTTTATTTCATTGGGCTTAATATAAAAGCATCATTTACATATGTCATATAAATAGCTCATATATTTTATGACATGAATTTATGTCAGTCACCAGTTTTTCAGTGACCTGTTCCAACAATTAACCGCATCTTATTCTTACTAAACAAAATGAGCATTTATATCTGGGCATGTATGCATCATCAGTCCAATCACAATCAGCATTTCTGAACACTGTCATCATATCTTCCTTTACTTGTTTAATCATGGTTTCATTTAGTTTTTTAAGCTTATTTAGAGTGGCTACTTTAAAGTCTTTGTATTTCAAATGTGAATTCTGTTTGCTATCATCATTTTTGTTGCCTGCTTTTTAAAATCTATATGGGTCATATTTTCCTGTTTCTTTGAATGTCTAGTAATGTTTTTTGTTGGAAACTGGGCCATTTAGATCATATGGCTGGCTTTCATTATTCACAAATTCCATATTTGTGAATTTACCTACTTGCTAAAATTTTACACCCCCTCCTCCCCCACCCAAATCAATATTCACTGTGCCTTTGTGGTCTTTCATGGATAGGAGAAGGGACGTGACATATTTTAGCCACCCAATGCACATGTTCTCAACTGAGGTCAAACATGGCAATCTCACATTATAAACAAGTGTCTTTTCACAGTCTGTCAAAGCCACTTTTTTTGTGCTATTTCACAGTTTTTTGTAGTTTTTCCCCAAGCATAGTGCTAAAGTTCTGTCTTTTGTCCCAAGTGCAAGGAGGCTCTATGGAGAAAATACATGTGTTAGATAAACTTTGTTGAGATGTGAGTAATAGTGCTGTTGGCCTTGAGTTTAATGCTAATGAATCAAGAATATATATTACATGAAGTTTCTTCAAACAGAACAAAAACATACAAATAACAAGGTTATGCATTGATTAGTTGACAAAAATTTGGCTCGCTAGAACCTATCTTTGTATTTTCCCCAAAAGCAAATAGTTTAGTATTTATTAATTCAGTGTTTGTGGTAACTTACAGAACATAACTGCCTATAGTAATAATAAGAATTAACTGTATATTGCCGCAACTCAGTGTATTGGTTTTCACCTTCCCACACATCCAGAGTTTGTTATTGTTACTTATTTGTCTACTTGAGTGACTGCCTGGATTATTTTGCTAACGACTCCTCCTACTGCCATACACACTCACCCCAACCTCAACGTTACTCTGCAGTGTGAAGCTTCTGATGCTGCTCACCAGAGGCCACAGCCTTGGGTTTGCACACAGTCACCTGGGATGATGGTGGTATGGTGGGATTCTCTTTCTCTGGCTGTCTCTTAACCACACTCAAATGTAAACTCCATTAATTGCTGGCTGATTAATCAATTGTTTTTAGCAATACCTTTAGACACAAAATAATTTAATGACTAATCCAGCTTATTTGAGGAGATAGCTCCTGAGTACAGTGTTTAAGATGTGTTGTGACCAGAAGAAGTTATTTCCAACCTCTTTCCCTGTTCCTCTTTAAAAACTAGCAGACCTGACCGGGCGCGGGGGCTCGCGCCTGTAATCTCAGCACTTTGGGAGGCTGAGGCAGGTGGATCACCCAAGGTCAGCAGTTGGAGACTAGCCTGGCAAACATGGTGAGCCTCCGTCTCTACTAAAAAATACAAACATTAGCTGGATGTGGTAGGGAGCACCTACCCAGCTACTCAGGAGGCTGAAGCAGGAGAATTGCTTGAAGCCTGGAGGCAGAGGTGGTGAGCCGAGATCGCGCCACTGCACTCCAGCCTGGGCAACTCTTCTGTCTCAAAAACAACAACAAAACAAAACAACAAAAAACACCTAGCAGACTTACATCTGCAATCAGTTAATCTCCCAATTCCCTTTAGCACAACCTTCACTATTTTTGAGAGTACCTCTAGGCTTGCTTTTCTCCATGAACTATTCTAAATTATATCATTTCCTCTGGAGGCAGAATTAGGGCTCTCTTCTACAGTTTGCTTTGCCCCAAAATCTCTGAGCTACTGCCCTGGTAGTATCTGGGAGCAGGGATAATTATTCACTTCTTTCTGAATAGACACTCCCACTTCAGGAGTGTGTGCTTAACAGATGGGCAGGGCAGCCGGCCCAAGTGTTTTCAGCTGGATTCTCTCGATGTGCCACTTCCTCCTGTAAAACTAAAATAAATCCTGGGGCCCCCACATCACTAAGCTAAAGGGGAAAGTCAGGCTGGGAACTGCTTAGGGCCAACCTGCCTCCCATTCTATTCAGTCATCCCTCTGCTCACTGTGATCAATGCATATCTGATTGCCTCCTTTGGAGAGGCTCATCAGAAACTCAAAAGAATGCAACCATTTGTCTCTTATCTACCTATGACTTACCTGGAAGCCCGTTCCCCACTTCAAGTTGTCCTGCCTTTGCTTCAAGTTGTCCCGCCTTTTTTGGACCAGATCAATGTTCATCTTACATATGTTGATTGATGTCTCATGTATCCCTAAAAGTATAAAACCAAACTGTGTTCTGACCACCTCGGGCACATGTTGTCAAGACCTTCTGAGGCTGTGTCATGAGCCTGCATCCTCAACACTGGCAAAATAAACGTTCTAAATTAACTGAGATGTGTCTCAGACATCTAGGCTTTACACACCCCAGGAGCCAAGGCAAGAGAAATTAGGGTCCCACTATTCTCAGCAGTGCTGTTCTCAAGGTAGCTGGAGGTTGGGAAGGTGAAGGGACATCCTACCTCTAGGCCTCAGTTGTGCAGATGTTAACCTCAGAAGGAGGCAGCTAGGGGCAAATGGAAAATGCTGATGTTCTGTCAAAGCGGCATTGGGCATCATTGTCTGGGAATACACCCAGGGTTTGTTGTCTTGCGCTAAGGAGAACAAAGATGCAAACACACACACATACACACATACACACACACACACACAGGAAGTGGGTTCAAGAGCAGAAAGCTTAATAGGCAAAAGAAGAGGGAGCTTCCTTGTGCAGAGGAAGGGGATGCCCAAGTTGGTTTCAAATCTCGGGTGAGATTTGGTTGATTTTATAGAGGGGCTTGAGGAGGCGGTGTTTGATTTACATAGGGTGTACAGGATTGGTTTGATCAGGTGTGCCATTTACATAGCCTGCTAAGAGGCTGGCCATCCACCTTAATCTTTTATTATGCAAATGGGGCTTTTACCTGGCTGTTGCCATGACACCTGCACACATTGGGATGGGCAGGATAAGGGAAGAAGGAATCGCCATGTTGGCTATAGCTGGCTTCTGGCATAGCTGCCAGGATTCACCTATGCAAGGTTTTAGCTTGCTTATCTCTGCTTGCAGCTTGATTTTTCAGGCTACTTTTTGTTAGAAAAGAAATGGTTTGGGGGCTTCTTCTTATTAAAGGAAAATTCCACCAAGAACTCATTTATCCTCACTAACTGCCTAAATAACATCTTATTAATACCTACATCATTTCCCTCCTCAGGAGAAGTAATTCTAACTGTTTTGGGGCATGTTGGACAACGACTCTTTCAGGCTACTTCCTGTTAAAAAGGGACATTGTTTGGGATGCTAGGGCTCCTCCTGGGGTTGAGCTAAGGGCCCTCAGAAGAATGGCGTGTTCATGCATGATTCTGTTTGCAGCATCATTTAGAGTTTGATTGCTTCTAGGCAAAAAGAGATAAATTTTACAAGAAGGTTTAGAATATAGGACTTGAACATGAGTATTAAGATTACTATTATTAGTGCGGGTACTGTAGGCCATAACTATGACAGTGAAGTTTGATACCAGTTAACTATTTTAATGGATTTTAAAACTAGCTTGCTTCCACCAGATTTTGCTGTATTTTACCAGAAGTGTTAACGTATAAATAATATTTTTATTTGAGAAAATACATGTATTCCCCACCCCCAGACTCACCATTAGAAGATAATTTTTGGTCTAGGCTACTTTTTTAAATTTGTAATTTGATTTGGAGAAATATTTTATTGGGTGGCTAAAGTAACTTTACTGTTAATCTTGGCAATTTCTTTTCTTCAATTATTCATCCTTTCATGACTTTCACAGACCATCTGACAACATTTTTAAACTTTCTAACTTCTCCTAAACATCCTTCCTCCAGTTGTTTCCTTTTAGGATAAGAATTTACCATACAAGATCCTTGCTTATACAAAATCTATATTCTTTATAAACTTCTTTTCATAGCTAGAGTGCACCATATTACCAATATCAATAAGATGATCTAGCAAGCTCAGTGACAGTAAATCTTTCATGCTTACATCTTTTCTGTAACTATTACCCCTGCTATAAGGATAATAATTAAGCAAAACAACCTTGGCTAAATCTTTCCTACAATTGTTAATCCTATTAAAAAGATGATAATTAGGCAGAATATTACAGCAATTAGAATTTTACAACCAGAATTCCACATTGAGGGTGCCACAGTGTATAGTTCTACTGCAAATCATAGACTGAGTATATCAATTCCTGCAAGGGTGGTGTTGTAGATAATTTCTATTTAAAATTTTACTTGCTAAGATATGGAATTTCCCTTTGGGGTTCTACAAAGTTACAAATGCAATCCCATGAATGATTAAAAATTTCCTTGTAAATATATGTTAAAACAAAGTTCCAATATTTGGTGGTGAATTTTGAGAGGAAACGTCTGCATGACGAAAAGTATTTGGTGAGGCAAAGGCAGGACTCAGTAAGATGAGTAGCCCTCACTCAGTTACTTATCTTTTATGATTTTCAGCTTAGGATCTTCTATTTCTTCACGTTGATACTTAGGACGTTCCTCTGGGCTGCCAGAGGTGCTCCCTTAGCTCTCCAGGCTTTGACTCAAGTGCGATGTATCCAAGAGTTGATTCCTGTAACTTTTATTGCCAAGGGCATTGAAAGAAGAACAGTGTAGGGCACTCCCCAGCTCAGGCTTAGGGAAGATGAGAGAAAGAGCAGTGGTTTATACTAATACCATGTATCCTGGGTTAAATAAAGGTGGTTCTATTTCTTGGGTTTGGGCTTTTGCCAATTGTTGTGTTAATTCCTGCTGGAAGTGAACCAGAGAGGTAATATGCTTAATCAACTTAGAGGTTTCCTGATCTAATAAGAAATCATTGGTAATGAAGGCCATCTATACAGCATTTTGTAAGGTGTGTTTCTTACCCATAGTAAGGCCATGGGAAGAAAAGTGACCCAAGGAAGGTGAGTTTCCTGGGAGAGTTTTCTGAGGAGTCTCTTGATAATATCATTTGTTTTCTTTACCTTTCCTGAGGACTGGGGTCTCCAAGCACAATGGAGATGACAGTGTATGCCTAGTGCTTTTTGAGATTCCCTGTGTGACGTCTGATGAAATGAGGGGCCACTGTCACTTTGAAGGTACTTAGGTAGGCCAAAGTGGGGAGTTATTTTATTAACTAGTAATTTTATTATCTCAGAGGCCTTTTCCATACAGCATGGAAATCCCTCTACCCAGTTAGTGAAAGCATCTACCCATACCAGGAGGCATTGCATGCCCTTTGATTTTGGCATGTGGATGAAGTCTACCTGCTATTCTTCCACTGGATAGCTTTCTATCCTTTGGGTTTGAGGAGAAAAGAGCCATCTGTTTAGAGGATTATTTTTAAGACAGACCTTACAGGCATTTACAACCTGTTTGACTGTTTTTTAGTAAGTTTTCTTCTGAAAACAATCTCTGAGCACATTGATAAGTTTTATCCTTTCCCAAGTGAAAAGTCTGGTGAAGGATTTTAAGGATTTTCCATTGGCTGGAGGCTGACAAATGAAGTTTGCCAGCCTCTGACTGTAGCCATCCTGAAGGCTGGAAAGTACACCCTCAAGAAGTGGTCCATTTTATTTTTACAGGGGAGTGCCGAGGGTTAATTTCTTTTACAGAGCCTTCACGGATTAAAGGGGATTGAAGTGTGTTGATGCCTTGAGGCTTCCTTGCCACTTACTTAGCTGCCTGATCAGCTAACCTAAATCCTTCTGCTACTTTATCTGTTCCCTTTTGATGTCCCCCACAATGCATTGCTGCTATTTCTTGAGGAAGGAAAACTGAGGATAATAACCTGTTAATTTCCTGGTGATATTTTATAGGACATCCATTAGTGATAAGAAAATGTCTTTCCATTCAAATGGCAGCATGAGTGTGGAGAACTAAGAAAGCATTCTTGGAGTCAGTGTAAATGTTAGCTACCTATCACTTGCTTAATTTAAGTGTTGTTCCAGGGGTTATCAGTTCAGCTAATTGAGCGCTTGTGCCTAGAGAAGGAGACACACTTCCGGTGACATCAGTTAGAGTGAGTATTGCATATCCTGCCTTATGAATTTCTTGCTTTACTGGCTGTTTGTTAGCCAAAGGTTCCCCTTAGAGGACAGTGATCCTGCGCATTACATGGAGTGTAAACTGTTATTCCTTAGGGTCAACTTGGAGGCTTATCTGACGAGTATAGCCACTGTGGCAATAGCCTGGAGGCATCTGTAAATAATAGGTCCCCCCAGCTGCAACTAAGGCGTTGAGAAAAATATTGGATTAGAGTGGAGTTTTTGCTGAGATGGCCCTTATGATCAGGCTCTGGAAAGGTCTGGATTAGAAAGGAGAAGAGTGAGAGACTGGCTGTAGTGTTCCTTCCTTTAATTTTCAGAATTACACTAGGCTCCTGTCCTGTAATGACAGTTTGAGCTATTGGAGCCAGGGGTTTGAGCAGTGAGACCCTCCTCCTGCTGGACCAGCTGTAAGACTGGTTCTGAACTCAGTGACCTCCATCTCGAGGGGGGCAGTTTGATCCCCAGTGGTCTCTGCCACAGGCTGGACAGGGTTGAAGTGGCTTCTTTTTGCTGCCTGGACACTTTATTTTAAAAGTGCCCTGACTTGCCACACCCATAGCAATTAGGAGATGCATCTCCGGGATCCTGGACTTTGCAAGACTGCAAAGTAGCTATTAGAGCCTCTGTCTTTCTCCTGAGCTCCCTCTTTCTCTTGGGCCTCCTCCTCACCCCTATTATAAACTACCAAAGTGGCCACCTTCAGAAGGTTCTCCAAGGTGCTATCTGTTCCTATAGCCTGCTTCTGTAGTTTTTTTCTAATACTAGGAGCTGTCTGTGTAATAAAAATGGTCCTTTAGAATGAGCTGTCCCTCGACTGAATCAGGGGATGAGAAGGTGTATTTTATTAGTGCCTCTCAGCCTTTACATTTAGGCTGTGGAATTCTCATCTGACTTTTGTTTTCTTCCATGGACAGTTTAGAGTAATTAAGAGGTTTGGCCCTCTTTCTTCATAGGCCCTCTAATATGCACATTAAAAAGTGTTTCCTTTTCCATTCATCTGCAGAGCTATTGGGGTTCCAATCAGGGTTGTCAAGAGGAAATACTTCCTATTTGAAATGTTTTTCTATTATTTATTTGTCTTCCCTATCTCCTTTCTTCTTTTTCAGTTTATTATAGGAAACACATTTCTCATCTCCAAAATTCTCTGCTGCCTGTAGAGATGCCTGCTTTTCAGCTACAGTTACGGTTTGGCTTGGGAGAAGCATAACATCCCTCCATGTGAGGTTAAACACCTGAGTTAAATTTTGGAAAGCTTTTATATACTTGTAGGGATTGTCAGAAAATCGAACTAAGTCTTCCTTTATTTGCCTAAGGTCCTGTAATGAGAAGAGAACTTGAGGGATCCCTAAATATGGGGGATTCTCAGATGGTTCTCCCGAAAATTGCTTTTCTAATTCTTTATAGGACTGCCTGATATGACTACTAAGAGAGCTGGGTTGGTTTTACAATGCTTGCAAAGGTCACAACATTGTGCAAAAGAAAATGAGTCACTTTTCTCTTCAAAGTCCTCGGGTTAAAGAAGTTCCAGAGTTTCAGAATACACTCCGGATGGGTGCAAGGTGAAGTTGGCCTGTTACCAATCTAGAAAGTTAAGAGAGAAGAGGCTTCCCCTTAGTCTCCCTCCTTTCAGTGTGACCTAGGGCAGAAAGGAAGACAGTAGGAGTATCCCCCATACTGTTTTCCCTCCTGGGTCCTAACAAGGGACCCCAGCCCCTTGTTAGATGTGCCGTCCATGGTTGTAGGCGTGACCCTCCAAGCAACAGAACTAGAGAAACCAGATGATGGGATTAGTCATGTGTACCCATGCAGCCCTAGTTCTCCTCTTGTGATTCCCCTTTGAATTCCTAGATTCATGTGATCTGTGTGCATCCCCAAAAGATGGATCAGGAGTGTGCTAGACTGAACTCTATATCCTACTATTATAGCCCATGCTAAAGCATTGACCCTTAGAGAATTGTTCTGGTTAACTTCTGGACTTTAAAGCCCCTTACTAATTAAGTACTGTTTTAATTTGGGGCAGAATGGGTGCCTTAAAAGAACGTAGGGACCTAATGACAGTTTTCCTGATGACAGGACAGTATCAGACTAAAATTTGGCTTTGGAAGAATTTTACTCCTAATTGTTGAAAGCAGAGTTTTCCTGTTCACAGAAGAGGCATACAGCCTGGTCTCTCTAGTATAGGGTCACAAAAAGGGAGGAGAATTGGGAAGCTAGAGTGTTTAGGCAAAGCACAGACTGAAACCCTGCCTCATGGAGAGGATTTCTATTCCACTAGGTGGTGGTGTTGGCTTAGAAATACCATGTGCTCAGCCAGGCACAGTGGTTCATGCTTGTAATGCCGAGGTGGGCAGCTCACTTGAGGTCAGGAGTTCAAGACCAGCCTGGTCAACATGGTGAAACCCCACCTCTACTCAAAATACAAAAATTAGCTAGGCATGGTGGCACATGCCTGTAGTCCCAGTTACTAGGGAGGCTGAGGCAGAGAACAGCTTGAACTTGGGAGGCAGAGGTTGCAGTGAGCCAAGATCATGCCACTGCACTCCAGCCTGGGTGACAGCATGAGGCTCTGTCTCAAAAAAAAAAAAAAAAAAAAAAAAAAAAAATAGAGAGAGAGAGAAAAAAAGAAATGCCATATGCTCACTAGAGGAATATGCTCACAAAGAGAAGTGATTATTGGGAGAGACTCCTAGAGAATCACAGAAAATAGATAGGATTCCCAGTTACTACAGCATTTGATATTTTTTCCTAACAGTACTATTTGCCTGAACTGTAACAATTCCCATACATTGCATACCCAGAGAGGATAGGAGGATAGGAGACATGGCAATCATGAATAGGAAAGGAAGACATTTTGTGACAGGATAGTTGGAAACTCTTTTACCAGCACCCAGTCAGGTGGTCAAAGGCTGGGGTTAGTCCAGAAGCCTTTGCATAACACCAGGGTGTAGAAATCTTTCATTGCTTTAGCACCTTTCCCAGCCCCACATACTGGCTAGGCCCTCCTTGAAAAGAAACTGTTTTGAAGCATGACCAACATGCCTAGTGACTCATAGGCATTGGGGGGTTCTCCATGTTCTCCCCAGCAAGCCTTACTTCTGATACTTTAAGAATGGGAGTTGCCTTTTCAGCATTTAAATGACTGTTGGATGCCTCTTACTGATTTGATTTAATTTTAAATGGAGACCAAGAGCCTCAAAATGAAAAGACACAGTTGAAAGCTAAGGTTCACTCCTACACTCACTGCTCCCTCTGATGATTATAACTTCCGTTCCAATTCAGATCCTGGACGAGCTCCCAAAATGAAGTGACATCACTGTCTTGGGAAATACCTGAGGGTTCGTTCTCTCGCATTAAGGAGAACAAAGATGTGGACACACACACACAAAGACACAAACACACACACACACGAAGTGAGTTTAAGAGTGGAAAGTTTAACAGGCAAAAGAGGAGAGAGTTTCTCCATGCAGAGGAAGGAGATACCCATGTGAGTTTTGGGTTTGGGGCAAGATATGGTTGATTGTGTAGAGGGGCTTGAGGAAGTTGTGTTTGATTTACATAAAGTTTAGTGGACGGGTTTGACCAGGTGTGACATTTACATAGCCCACAAAGAGGCCGTCCTTTCCAGCTTAATCTTTTCTTATGCAAATGGGGCTTTTACCTGGCCAGCACCATGGCACCTGCACACATGGTGACAAGGAAAAGGGAAGAAGGAATTGCCACGTTAGATATACCTGGCTTCTGGCATACCTGCCAGCATTCACCTATGCAAAATTCTGGCTTGCTTTTCTATACTTGCAGCTTGATGTTTCAGGCTACTTTTTGTTAGAAAGGAAATGATCTGGTGGCTGCTTTTTATTAAAGGAAAATTCCACTGAGAACTCTTTTAAATGCCTAAATACTTTCTTTTTTTTTGAGACAGAGTCTCATTATCTTGCCAGGCTGGAATGCAGTGGCACCAAGTCAGCTCACTGCAACCTCTGCCTCCAGAGTTCAAGTGATTCTTCTGCCTCAGCCTCCCAAGTAGATGGGACTACAGGTGCATGCCACCATGCCCAGCTAATTTTTGTATTTTCAGTAGAGATGGGGTTTCACCATGTTGGCCAGAATGGTCTTGATCTCTTGACCTAATGATATGCCTGCCTCAGCCTCCCAAAGTGCTGGGACTACAGGCATGAGCCACTGCACCTGGCCAATAATTTCTTATTAACTCCTATATAACTGTCCCTCTCAGGAAGATTATCCTCTGACAGGGATTTGGGTGGAGAGTGCACCTTGTTTTTTTGGCTGTAGCAGATGATGTGGAGTTTCTCTCTCAGTGACCTGGGAGGTTGGACATGTGCTGTGGGTTTTGGTTGAAATAGCACAGAGTTTTGCATTTCTTAACAACTGTTTGCATATTGTCTTGAATACTTTTTTTTCACTTGCTGTATGCCCTTAGGGCCATTTTCAGAAAGTTTAAGTGGTCACTATTTTTAGTAATATTTACTAATTTCACTGGGGCAGGTGTCATCAGAGCACCTAACACTCCCATGCTGGATGTGGAACTCCTTGTTTATGTTTTGTAATATTTTTAGCAATACCACATATTCACATGCAATGCACTCAAAATCTATAGTCAATTCTACTATTTCTGCTACTTGTGAAAGGATAAGTAGGTTGTGCATTATAAGACATCTGTGATGAACAATCATATGATAGAGATTAAACTATTCATAAACTACTAAAATGTACGCATGCAAGTTGCTAGGTGCCACTGCCCTAGATTATTATCTTTGCTGTAAATTCCAGTTGCATTCATTTGCTAGGGCTGGTGTAACAATGTACTACAGATGGGGTGGCTTCAACAACAGATATTTATTTTCTTACATTTCTGGTCACTGGAAGCCTAGGCATGGACAAACAGGGATGTAAGGGACAAACCTGCTCCAGGTCTGTCTCCTTGGCTTGTAGATGACTGTCTTCTCTCTGAGTCTTCACATCATCTTCCTTCTGTATATGTTTGTGTCCAAATTTCTTTTTCCATAAGAATGTAAGTCATTAAATTAGGGCTCACCCTAATGGCCTTACTTAATTTAATTACCTCTTTAAAGAGCCTACCTCCAAAAAGGGTTACATTCTGAGGTACTAGGGGTTAGGATTTCAGCATATAAATTTTGGAGAATAAGGTAGAGCCTATAAAACTAAGTAATAAGGTTATATTAAGCTGCTATTCAGTTTACTTTCAAATTTTTTTAAATTTGCAAATGAAGTATAGGAAAATATAGAAATATCAGACTTTCCAGTAGAACCAAGTTGGTAATAAAAGAATGTTGAGTAAAATTGCTAATAAAGTTTTAAAACCTCATGGGTATCTTTGCATTAAAAAATACTACTTGGCATATATTTTAAAGAAACGTTTGAAACGACATTAAAATATGTTTAAATATGATTAAATATGCTTAAATATGCTTAGATATGATTTAATCATTTTAAAATATTAAATCTCCAAATCTTGTAGCACTGATCAAAAGTGCAAGTCCCATAACCAAAACATGCTAGTACATTTTTAAATAACAGGATAAATTTTGATAGATCAATATATTTAAAACTGAAATTTTAAAGTATAATAACTTTTAATTTTAATATGGTTATTTATAGTCTAAGCACACTTAGCTAATAAAATAGTAAATCTGTCATAAATTTAAGTAATGATATATTTTTCATTGATAATCTTCAAGATCGTATTAATTTCTATTATTTCCCCTTTGCTTTCCTTGTTTTCAGTGTTAAATGAAAGTTAAAACATTCCTTGTCTGTATTTCCCAATACTCAGAAAGTATACGTATTCCTTTACTAAAAATCTCCTATGTAATTTTAAAAATACATAGATATTATTACTATATATTAAATATTTTCCCAACCTATTTATTAGTACTTTCAAAAATATTCTCTACAACTACAAAACAAAGCATCATAGTGCTATCAGGCCAATCTTAATGCATTTTCTACTTGGACTGGCAAATTACTCTACTTTATTAAAGAAGGTAAATGAACAAACTTAGTCCATTTCCCAACTGCATTTTTTAAAATTTCCTGTTGCTATAATCTGAATATTTTTGTTCCCCCAAAATTTATATGTTAAAACATAATTACCACTGTAGGAAGCAGGTCTTTTGAGAAGTGATTAGATCATGATGGCGGAGCCCTCATGAATGAGGTTAATGCCCTTACAAAAGAGGCCCCAGAGAGCTGCCTTATGCCTCCCACCATGTGAAAACATGGTCAGAAGGTCTCACCTTCAAACCAGAGAGCAGGTCCTCATCAGACACTGACTCTGCTGGAGCTTTCGTCTTAGGCCTCCTATCCTCCAGAACTGTGAGGAATAAATTTGTTTTGTTTAAAAGCCAACCAGTCTAAGGTATTTTTTTACAGCAGTCCTCCTTTAAGATATACTTTTATCTTTCCTTTTCATTTATTTGTACTTCCTCCAAATTCTTTAAACCTAAGCCAGTAAGTGTATTAACTTAAATGGACTCAATCAACATGGTAAAGTTTGTATTGTAACTGAGTTCTGGACCAGTCATGGTGGTTCATGCCTATAATCCTAGCAGTCTTGGAGGCTAAAGTTGGAAGATTGCTTGAGGACAGGAGTTCAAGATTAACTTGGGAAATGTAGTGAGACCCCCATCTCTTAAAAAAAAAAAAAAGAATTCTGGTATATAATTGCCACAACATAATTTACAATTAACCAGAAAGCAACTAATATTGATTTTGTTCACTATTACTGTAGGAGGCACCGGGGAAAAAGTGAGCATGAGAAAGTCTTTGCCCCACAATCCTCAAACCATGTCAGTAAGAATCATTCCTTGTGTCACCAAGAAGCTGCCATCTAATAAATGAGCTGATTTCAAGTTTTTCCAGTGATTTAGACATAATTATTGAGAAATCCATTGTAATGGTTAATTTTATGTGGTGACTTGATTGCGCCAAGTTACACTTAGATATCTGGTTAAACACTATTTTTGAATGTGTCTGGGAAGGTGTTTCTGGAAGAGAGTAGCATTTGAATTGGTGCTGAGTAAAGCAGATGGCCCTCCCCACTGTGGACAGGCATCATTCAATTCCTCAAGGTCCTGAATAGAACAAAAAGGTAAAGAAAGGTTGAATTCTTTCCTGTTTGAGCTGGAACATAGATCTCTTACCCTGGCATCCCTGGTTCTCAGACCTTCTGGCTCAAACTGGAATCTATACTATCATCCCTCCAGTTATTAGGCCTTACATCTAGAACACCGGCTTTCCAGGGTTTCTAGGTTGCAGACAGCAGATTGTGGGATATTTCAGCTTCTATAATTGCATGAGCCAATAGCTCATAATAAATCTATTTATATGTATTTTGTTTTTCGAGGAGAATCCTGGCTAATATAATCATATGTCTTCTTCTAGAACATAAAGAGTCTCCTAGACTTATACCCTTTCCAGTATTTTCCTAAGACTAAATTAAAAAAGTTTTGTAGGGACATGGATGCAGCTGGAAACCATCATTCTTAGCAAACTATCACAAGAACAGAAAACCAAACACCGCATGTTCTCACTCATAGGTGGGAACTGAACAATGAGATCACTTGGACTCAGGAAGGGGAACATCACACACCGGGGCCTATCATGGGGAGGGGGGAGGGGGGAGGGATTGCATTGGGAGTTATACCTGATGTAAATGACGAGTTGATGGGTGCAGCACAGCAACATGGCACAAGTATACATATGTAACAAACCTGCACGTTATGCACATGTACCCTACAACTTAAAGTATAATAATAATAAATAAATTTAAAAAAAAAGTGCTGCATGAACTCTTTAGCTGTTAGTTAATATAAAGCAAATAAACAATTATGTTAATGTCATTAGAAAAAAAAAAAGTTTTGGCCTAGCGCCACTCCAGAGATGTTCTAAAATTATATTTTCCTTTATTTTCATTAAAAACTCTGACAGGTCACTTCATAGTTTTTAATAGCTCCATTCCCTTTTGTCCATTGTCAGTGGTGCCAGGAATCATTTTGTTGCAGTTATTTCTCTGACGGTAATGACTTCATTAACTAGTTTATCAGTTTCCTGTATCCTAGCCTCTTTAGATTAATAGGGTAGATCACGTGGTTTTAATACAGTGGACAATGTGTGTTCAGTTTTAAAAGCCTCATATTCTTCATTATTTTAGGTAATGAAATGTCTATGCTGTCTCAATAGATACCATGGAAACCAAACAATAGAATACAAATGCATTGATGCAAATCCATCTCTTTTCCTGAAAAAATAAATAAATTGAATGTTCTACTTATGGAGATCTGATCATAGAACCTGTAAGTGCTTATAGATTTATTAAAAATTAACCAATTAAAAAACTACATAAATCATCACTTGAGAGTACTTAAAAATGGTTTCCATAATCTTAGTCAATGTCTACTACAGCATTTAGTATAATGGACTTGGAGTTATATCAACTAGATTTAAAATCATATCTATGACACTTACTGTGTGAACTTGGAAAAGTATTTTGCCTCTCTAAGCTTTAGATTTTCCAGTTTTAAAATGGAAATAATAATATCCACTAGATTAATATGAATGTGCAGAGTGACACAGAGTGGGAGACAGAACGAGAGGACTTCCTGTATTTTTCACGTCATCCCTGAGCCTCCTTTTCTTTTTCAGGACCAGCTGCATACTTTCCCTTTGATTTAGAAATGCCTTAATAAGGACAACTGCAATAACAACAGTAACGTATTATAAGCAATCAGATGTCACTGATGATAGGCTCTGTTCTAGATTTTTTTAAAAAAAATATTTACTGGTCACAGTAACCTTATGAAGTAGGAGATATAAATATTTCAAGTCTACAGAGGAAAAAATTGGAGCACAGAGAGGTCATGTAACTTGTCTGAGGTCATACAGAAAGCAAGTGGAAGAGTTAAGACTTAATTCAGCTCTTCACAATCATGTACATTTCATTCAATACTGATATCCTTTCAGTATACATTACTTCTGCTAAATCTTGTGTGAATTCTGTTTGTGACATTTGCAACCAGTGTTCCTAATGTATATCTCACACAGTATTTAAAATGCCTTCCAAAAGTGGCAGGAATCATCATTACAGCAGTAATCCTACTAGCAGTGCCAATGATGATGATGATGATAATGACTAAAATTGAATTGTTTACTCTGTGACATGGTAATATATGTCAACATGGAAAATACTCTGAATTGCTTATAAGCAAGTTTTTATTATGCAAATTTAAAATGAAATTGAGTGATGAACTAACTACCTCTTTATAGCAACAAAAAGGAACAAAAAGAGACCCCAAATAACTCAATAAGCTGAATTCAAATATGAGCATATGTGTGAAATAATATGACTGAATTGTTTGTGAAAAGCTGTCAACACATATTCAGTATAAGAATTGGATCAACTAAGTCTTAAATTTAAAACTGTTTCAACAAGCTTTTGCTTAGTCTATTTCTTCTTTATTTTTTCCTTAAATTACTGCAGATATTCTTATACTTAGGGAGAAATGTGCTATAAATTGTTGCCCTAAATGTGACAACACATTTGCAAGTTATTAATGTGCTTATTAGAGAAACATTCTGTATTTTTTTTGAAAATCTCATAGTGCTTTTTTCTTGTTAAGAAAATCTTCAACCTTTTGCCTTAAGCATTGCTTTTTCTGGGTGATACAATCCCAAAGAGCATTGGTGATGAACAATTTTAATAGAGAGTTTAAAAATAATTTTTTAAAGGATATACTCCAATGGAAATAATTTATTTCTTAACAGATACTATTTTTCTCAATCTTCTTCGTTTTTTCTTCAAGATCAAGTTTGTAAATCTCACTTTGGTTTTGGTGCTCTCCATTTATGGCTATTAGAGTTTTGGGTTCATCCAATCATACTTAAAGATTGCCAGCTAAAAACTTCAAAAAATATTAACATATAGACATACAGAGGCACACATACAATAACACTATAAGGTTGGAGAAATCTAGGAGATAAAAATTTTAAATCACTCTTTTTCTTTGTTTTATTGTCATTCCTCTTTCAAATATTATATTATTAAAATTTCTGAAGCTATGAAAGTGGTTTATTTACAGATATATTAAGATATAAAACACTAATTATTATATGATCTACTTTTAAATATTATAATCAGGCAAGGGCAAATACCCTTTATGAATGGGAGAAAGAATGAACAGTGTACCATATACTTGTAAATTAAAATATATTTGCATTAATAGACAATACCATGGACATTCTTCATCAAATATCAATGAGAATTTTCTCCCTTTGCCTCGACTATTTCATTATTCTATCTTCCGCTTGTCAGCTAGATTGAATTTTGATATTGTATGTATATATAAAATATTTTGTCTTATAGTATACTATCTCATATAATTTTTAAGTCTTTGAGGAACTGTCATAAATGATTACAAAATTAGACTAAAAAGTTTGAAAACATTTAGACCATCTGAAACAAAGACCTAAATGAGCATTCGAATAACTTTATATTCTTTACAGAGATAAAAATCTTCACCCAATATTTGAAACTTCCTCCATATTTTGTAATACTTCTGGATTTTATTAAAAATTGGAGTTTTAAATGTGTGGTAGCCTAGCCATTGAATAGTGGTATAAATTTCAAAACAAGATTGAATAGATATTTTTATCTGTCTCAATTCTTCAAGCATTATCAGTTAAAGTGCTCACAGACAGAAGACTGCAGCAGGATAACTAATAGTTACAGTGGAGAGATGTTTTTGGTAGAGTAGGAACCTGCATTTGGCTAAGACAGTTATCTGACAAAGTGGCAATAACATTAAATTTTATAATAGGGAATGGGGACGGTGAACTAGACTTTGTGGCTCATGCAATTTAGTCACACAAAAACTTACCCAAAATGCATGCCACTGAGTATTCATGTAATTAAGTTATTCTCTGTATCTCCTTATAGCATAACATAAAGACATCATGGAGCATTTATTCACCTGGAAAAGTCTGTAATAACTAAATTTTGACTTGTTTTTACATATGCTACTTTGACAAGGAGAATTCAATAAATCAAATTATATAATTCTCATGTTCCTTGAAAGCATGTTAATAACAAGTCTTATGTTTAAGGAAAACTGAAAGCCTAGGGTAAAAAATTTCTACGCATGGACTCCAGTAGAACCAATATTTCAATAATCTAATTGAAAATAGTTCCATCTCATATGGAGACCTGCAGATATAGTATATAGGATCATAGTTATTCAGAGATATGAGAGGGAACTTCATTAAGGATAGTGTTCAAAGTAAAGGTGAAAAGAGACAGTAAAAATTAATGAAATATATGCATTTAAAAACTTAAATCCAGCCTATTTTTTGAGAACTGATTACTTGTATACTTATAGTTTCAAGTCAAACTGCAGTAGAATTACTCTCGGTGTTTACATTTACTAAAGTAATATCAAGTATAAGAAGAAACTCTGATCCCTGAGTCATGATAATGAAAAATTTTTCAAGCAACAATTAAATATTCAGGAATCCTCCTGTTTGCAGAACTGCCTTAGGCCACATTTAGTTACAGAGGCTATGGAGGCAAATCAACAGTGAGCAATGCCCCATTTATTCTACATTGCTGGGTAATGAGGTATTCCAGCAAAGATAATTTTTCCAGTGAAGTTTTATACCCTCAAAAAATGTTTTTATGGAGCCAGTTTTTTCTACCAGCACTTATGTCTTCTGTCTTGTAGTTTTCTACCAGCATTTGTGTCTCTAATATTCAAATTCTCTTCTGCAAGTTTAAAAAGTCCATTTCTAACTCAAAAGTATATGGTTCTTCAAAATTTTTCTAGTGTTATATTTAACTTCTTCCTTTAACAGAGTAGTTTCCAGAGACTATGTAATTAAGTCTTACTGTCATTGATATGGTATGGATGTATGTCCCCTCCAAATCTCATGTTGAAATGTGATCCTCAGTGGTGGAGGTGAGGTCTGGTGGGACATGTTTGGGTCACAGGGGCAGATCCCACATGAATAACTTAGTGTCCTCACCATGGTAATGACTGAGTTTCACATTCTGATAGTTCACACCATTGTTTAATAGAACCTGGTACTTCCTCCCCTCTCTCTTGCTCCCTTTCTCACCATGTGATTGATATGCCTGCTGTCCCTTCACATTTTGTCATGAGTGGGAGCTTCCTGAAGCCCTCAAAAGAAGCAGATGCTGGCACTATGCCTCTTGTACATCCTGAAGAACCATGAGCCGCATACAACTCTTTTGTTTATAAATTACTGAGCCTCAGGTATTTTTTTTACAGCAACACAAAACAGACTAACACAGAAAATTGGTGCTGAATTGTGGGACATTGTTATAATTGAATTGAAAATGCAGTACCAGCTTTAGAATTGGGTAATGAGTAGAGGTTAGATGGAGTTTGAAGGGGTCAGAAGAAGACAGGAAGGTGAGGGTATGTTTGGAACTCCTTAAAGACTGGTTAAATGCTTTTAACCAAAATCTTCATAGAAATATGAACAGTGAACGCCAGGCTAACAAGGTTGCAGATGGAAATGAGGAATTTATTGGGAACTGGTCCAAAGGTCTCCCTTCTTAACTCTTAGCAAAGACCTTCACTGCATTGTGTCCATGACCTAAGAATGTGTGGAAGACTGCCGAGGCGGGCGGATCACGAGGTCAGGAGATCAAGACTATCCTAGCTAATACAGTGAAACCTCATCTCTACTAAAAATACAAAAAATTAGCCAGGCGTGGTGGTGGGCACCTGTAGTCCCAGCTACTCGGGAGGCTGAGGCAGGAGAATGGCATGAACCTGGAAGGCAGAGCTTGCAGTGAGCGGAGATCGTGCCACTGCACTCCAGCCTGGGCGACAGTGTGAGACTCTGTCTCAAGAAAAAAAAAAAAAAAAAAAAAGAAAAGAGTGATGATCTAGGGTACCTGGAAGAAAAAAAATTCTAAGTAGCAAAGCATTCAAGATGTAGTGTGGCTGTTTCTAACAACTTATAATCAGATGTAGATGCAAAGAAATGACTTAACATTGGAACTGATATTTAAAAGGGAAGCAGAGTGTACGAGTTTGTAAAATTTGCAGTCTGGCCATGTGATAGAAAAGAAAAAAGCATTTTCATGAAAGGAATATAAGAGGGCTGCAGAGCAACCACTTCCTATACTAATTAGCATGACTAAAATTGAGCCAAGTACTACTAACCAAGGCAATAGAGAAAATACTTTGAAGACATTTCAGGGATGTTTGAGGCAGCCCCTTCTACTTACTACAGGCTCAGAGACTGAAAAGGAAAGAATCATTATGGGGGCCAAGACCAACACCCGGTTGCTACACACAGCTTTAGGACACTGTTCCCTGTATCAAGACCAACTCCAGCCTCAGCTCAAAGGGCCACAGACACAGCTCAGGCTTCCATTCTTAAGGTCACCATAACCCCTGGCTGCTTCCATGTGGTGTTAACCCTACAGGTGTGCAGAATGCACAAGTGAAGGGGCTTCACAGCTTCTAGCTGGGTTTCACGGATGTATGGCAAAAGCCTGCTGCAGGGAGGAAGCCCTAACATAGAGCTTGTACTAAGGCAGTGCTGAGGGAAGACGTAAACTTGAAGCCCACACACAGAGTCCCTGCCAAGGCACTGCCTACTGGAGCTGTGGGAAGTTGGCCACTGCCCTCCAGGCTCCAGGACAGTGGAGCAAATGGCAGCTTGTATCCTGAGCCTGCAAAAGCTAAAGGCAGTCAGCTCCAACCTTTGCAAGCAGCCATGGTGAATATACCCTGTAAAGTCACAGGGGCAGAGCTACCTAAGGTCTTGGGAGCCCACCCCTTACACCAATATGCCAAGGATGTGAGACATGGAGTCAAGGATTATTTTGGAGCTTTAAAGTTTAATGCATGTAAACACCTGCTGTGTTTTGGACTTGCATGTGACCTATTGCCCCTTTCTTTTGGCCGATTTCTGCCTTTTGGAATGGGAATGTTTACCCAATACTGGTACCACTACTGTATCTTGGAAGTAAATATATATATTTTTTAATCTTGTAGGTTCATAGGTGGAAGAAACATGCCTTGAGTCTCAAATGAGACAAATGAGACTTTGGTTTAATGCTGTAAGAAGTTAAGACTTTAGGGCTAGGCACAGTGGCTCATGCCTATAATCCCAGCACTTTGGGAGGCCAATGCGGGAGGATCACAAGGTCAGGAGTTTGAGAACAGCCTGACCAACATACTGAAACCTCATCTCTACTGAAAATACAAAAAGTAGCCAGGCTTGGTGGTGGACGCCTGTAATCCCAGCTACTTAGGAGGCTGAGGCAGGAGAATCACTTGAACTCAGGAGGTGGAGGTTACAGTAAGCCTAGATTATGCCATTGCACTCCAGCTTGGGTGACAGAGCGAGAGTCCATCTCAAAGAAAAATGAAAGACTTTGGGGGACTATTGGAAAGAGATAATTATATTTTGAAGTGTTAGGACATGAGATTTGCGGGGCCAGCGGTGGAATGTTATGATTCGGATGTGTGTTCTCTCCAAATCTCATATTGAAATGTAATCCCTAATGTTCAGGTGGGGCCTGGTGGGAGGTGCTTCAGTCATGGGTTAGAATCCTTCATGAATGGCTTGGTGCCCTCCCCATGGTAATGACTGAGTTCTCATTCTGTTAGGTCACATGAGAGCTGCTTGTTGAAAGGACCCTGGTAACCTCTTCCTCTCCCCCTTGCTGCCTCTCTTGCCATATGACATGCCTGCCCTTCGCCTTTCATCATGAGTGAAAGTTCCCTGAGTCCTTTACCATAAGCAGATGGTATTATGCTTATTGCACAGCCTGCAGAACTGGGAGCCAAATAAACCTTTTTTTTTTCTCCAACAAATGACACAGTCTCAGGGTTTTTTTTTTTTTTTTTAATAGGAATGCAAAACAGACTAACAGTCATAATAGCTCTCAGTTCTCTATATTTAGGAAACAACCATATACAAAGAAAGAAGTTCTTATATTATCTCTAATTAAGATTTTTAAAAAGAGGATATTGAAGAGTCATCTGCCTGACCCTATAGCTATGCTTCAGGATATTTTTTAGAAACCAACTCTCTATGTGAACTAAAACATACTAAGCTAGAGAGACCTTCTGCCTTTCTTAATCTAACCTCCTCCTTTTAGGATGAGGAAACTGAGCCCCAGATTGATAAATGTCTTGCCTAGCCAATGAGTGTCAGTGCCATCACCATGTGCTACATCACGGGTTGGCGAGTCATAGCCTCTAGGCCAAATTCAGTATTTGTTCTGTTATGTAAATAATGTCTTATTGCAACACAATCTTGTCCATTAGTTTATGTATTGTCTCTTACTATTGTCATGTTACTACTGCAGAGTTAATTGGTTGTAACAGAGACCAGAAACAGGAACTTCTGGTCCTCAAAGCCTAAACTACTTACTATCTGTCCCTTTACAGAAAACATTTGCTGACATCTGCCTTAGATAAGCTGATTTTGATACTTCTCTCACTCTTTCCTAGTATATATTATCCATGTGCTAGATTTACCCACACACAAGTACAAGTAACATACAGGGACCTACAGAACTTGATAATGAGACTTATGTGCCAGTGCTTTGTCTAAATAACATCTGCTTCCAGAAGGCAAGCATCTGAAGACCCCACTACTTTTAGATCACACTACTTTTAAATTACACTATGTCATATTATTTAATTCCAAATTAATGGGATGGGAAAGATACAGAAAGAATGAATCTCCATTTAATCTTCTTTCTGCAGTGCTGGTTTATATCAGTTAGTCTACTGGAGAAAGACAATGTATGGGTTAGCTATTCATAAACCTAGACAAACTGCTATAAAAATAAGAAACCTCGGTAATATTTTTTGTTGATGGTATATATTTATGAGAGTAAATGTAAATCATGTCTTCTTTAAAACTGAAAACTCGTATGAATTCACTTATGATGACAAATTAAGAAATGTCTTACTCAATAAGGAAGTATCTTTTCCTTTCTTCCACTAAGGCACAAGCCATATATATAGAAGCTGGAGTAATGAGGAAACTCCTGTCGAAATTCAAAACATTTCAGGCAAGCTTTCTCATGCACAAAATACTGCTTTTAATTGGTTCTTAACTAAATTAATTAAGCTGGTATGACTCACTCTCCAGTCACAACTCAACTTGAAAAACACAAAGGAATATGGTTGGGATAACAAAAGCTAAGAGCCCTGAATTACTCCTGATTTTCATATTAACAAGGGAGTTCAGCCTAGAGAGAAAAGGTTAATTTGTTTTTTAATAGGCTTTTGAAAGACGTGATCAGGTCTGGTGTGATAATTTATGGTTAATCATATGTTTAGAGGCAAAAGGGATTAATCTTTTAATATTAGAGCCATTTTTTTCTGTAATATAAAACAAAGTTCTTTTCATAGCAACATTAAAAGTCAGATCAAACTTCCTTTGGAGCAAAGTTGGCAAATTGACAGCAAGGAAAGAGAAAATCTGTCTGAAAAGCAGCATAGTAAGAAGATCAGACCAGCAGAGTAACTCCCTGCAAAAGTCTCTTTCCCAATCTGTCTCCTTTTTTATTTTACCGTAAGTGATATAAACTAAAAATAAAATTCTACGACCCCTACCAACTGAACCAGCTCCCTCTTAGCCAAGGAGGCCAGAGTGAAACTTAAAAACTGAATTCCTGGCCATATCCTGAAGGGCATTCAGATTAGCCTCATTGCACCTCATCTCTTTTGGAGTATATACACAACAACTAACCAGCATTAAAGTTAAAATAGAGAACATAAGACAGACAAAATAGACTCTTAGTGGCTGTATTATTCTGTTCTCATGCCACTATAAAGAACTACCCAAGACTGTGTAAATTCTGAAGGAAAGAGGTTTAATTGACTCACAGTTCCACAATGCTGTGGAGGCCTCAGGAAACTTACAATCATGGTAGAAGGGGAAGCAAACACGTCCATCTTCACATTGTGGCAGGAGGGATAAGAATGTGAACCATGTGAACGGGAAAGCCCCTTACAAAACAATCAGATCTTGTGAGAAATTAGTCACTATCACAAGAACAGCATGGGGAAAACCACCTAATTGATTCAATTACCTCCCATCAGGCCCTTCTCACCACAAGTGGGGATTCGTGGTGACATATGGGTGGAGACACAGCCAAACTATATCATTCTGCCCCTGGCTCCTCTCAAATCTCATGTCCACACATTTCAAAACACAATCATGCCTTTGCAACAATCCTCCAAAGTCTGAGCTAATTCCAGCATTAACCCAAATTCCAAGTCAAAAGTCTCATCTGAGACAAGGCAAGTCCCTTCTGCCTATGACCCTGTAAAATCAAAAGCAAGTCAGTAATTTCCTAGATAAAATGGAGGTACAGGCATTGGGTAAATACACCCATTTCAAATAGGAGAAATTGGTCAAAACAAATGGATTACAGACCCATACAAGTACAAAATCCAATAGAAGAGTCATTAAACCTTAAAGTTCCAAAATGATCTCCTTTGACTCCCTGTCTCAAACCCAGGTCACTCTGATGCAAGAAGTGGCCTCCCATGGCCTTGGGAAACTCTGCACCTGTGACTTTGCAGGGTACAGTCCCCCTCCCAGCTGCTTTCGCAGGCTGGTGTTAGGTGCCTGCAGCTTTTCCAGGTGCACATTGTAAGCCGTCAGTGGATCTACCATTCTGGGATCTGGAGGACAGTAGCCCTCTTCTCACACTCCATGAAACAGTGCTCCAGTGGGGACTCTGTGTGGAGACCTCAACCCCACTTTTCCCTTCTGCACTGCACTAGCAGAGATTCTCCATGAGGGCTACATCCCTGCAGCAGACTTCTGCCTGGACAACCAGGCGTTTCCATACATCTTCTGAAACCTAGGCAGAGGTTTCTAAATCTCAATTCTTGACTTCTGTGCATGCACAGGCTCAAAATTACATGGAAGCCACCAAGGCTTGGGGATTGCATCCTATGAAGTAACGGCCTGAGCTGTACATTGGCCCCTTTTAGCCACAGTTGGATATGAAACAGCTGGGATGCAGGGGACTATGTCCTGAGGCTGCACAGATCAGGGGAATCCTTGGCTGGGCCCCAGAAACCATTTTTCCTTCCTAGAACTTCAGACCTGTGATGGGAGGAACTTCTGTGAAGGTCTCTGACATGCCCTGAAGACTTTTCCCCATTGTCTTGGTGATTAACATTTGACTTCTCATTACTAATTCAAATTTCTTGCAGCTGGCTTGAATTTCATCCCAGAAAATGGGTTTTTCTTTTCTACCACATTGTCAGGCTGAAAATTTTCCAAACCTTTATGCTGTGGTTTCTCTTGAATGTTTGGCCACTTAGAAAGTTCTTCCACTGGATACCCTAAATCATTCCTCTCAAATTCAAAGTTCCATAGATCTCTAGGGAAGAGGAAAAATGCTGCCAGTCTCTTTGCTAAAACATAGCAAGAGTCACGTTTTTTCCAGATTCCAGCAAGTTCCTCATCTCCTTCTGAGACACCTCAGCCTGGACTTCATTGTCCATATTACTATCAGCAATTTGGTCAAAGCCATTCAACGAGTCTCTAGGAAGTTCCATACTTCCCCACATCTTCCTGTATTCTACTGAGTCCTCCAGACTATTCCAACCTCTGCCTGTTACCCAGTTCCAAAATCACTTCCACATTTTCGGTATCTTTATAGCAGCACTTCACTGGTACCAGTTTACCATGTAGTCCATTCTTACACTGCTGTAAAGAACTGCCCGAGACTAGGTAAATTATAAAGGAAAAGGTTCAATTGACTCACAGTTCCCCAGGCCTGGGAAGGCCTCTGGAAACTTACAATCATGGCAGAAGGGGAAGCAAACACATTCTTCTTCACATAGTGGTAGGAAGGAGAAGAATGAGAGCCAGGCAAAAGGGAAAGCTCCTTATAAAACCATCAGATTTTGTAAGAACTTACTCATGATCACAAGAATAGCATGGTGGAAACTGCTTCCAGAATTCAATTACCTCCCACTGTGTTCCTCCCATCACACATGAAAATTATGGGAACTACAATTCAAGATGTTGGGTGGGAACACAATCAAACTATATTGGTGGCAATAAGATACCAAATTATAAATAAAACCTAAGGCCATTCAAGGCAAGGGGTAAGTAATGCCTCAAGGCCATAAATCTTGGTAAACAGGTTATTTGGCCCAGTAAATTGTGTCTGACTCTGACATACCATCCTTATCTTAACTTAAACATTTCTACTGACTCCCAGTTTTAGATAGAGCCTTACTTTTTTAACCAACTGCAAATTAAATAATTTCTAAATCCACCTATAACTTCTAATTCCCTGCTTCAAGATATCCCAACTTTTTAAGCCAAACAAATTTATGTCTTCTATGTATTGATTTATGTCTTTTCATGTAACTCCTGCCTTCCAGAAACATATAAAGCTAAACTGTAATCTGTCCACCTTGGGACCATTTATTCAAGGATTCTTAGGTTTGTGTTTTCCTCAGGCTGTGGTCACTCATATTGACTCAAAGTAAACCTCTTTAAGATATTTTACAGAACTCGTTTTTTTCCGTTAACAATAGTAACATATATTATTTCAACCAACTTATATGTTGGTGGCACTGCACACTGAACAACTGAGCAAGGGCTATGTTCTGTGCCTTCACAAATGAAATGAAAAAGAGATTTGTTCAGCTGTTGCCTTCAAAAATATAATGCTTAGAACAGCAGTTTACTAAACTCAATCACAGTTATTTTAACATACGGGAATCTTGCAGGAAAACTCTTACAAAGAGAGACATCAGTGTGGAAAAACAGCATACAATTTAAGTTGCCAAAACTACATTGAAGGCTTTCATGGGTTGACTTATCTTTCCCCTAGAACCATCAGAAAGAGCATAGCCCCTCCAACATCTGGATTTTAGATTTCTAGCCTCCAAATCCTCCTATAATGCGGCAATACATTTGTTTTGTTTTAAGTCATACAGTTTTTTGGTACTGTACTTTGTCACTGTACTCTTGGGGAAAAAAGCTTATACAGGATATTAAGAGATACCAGGAGATACACAATTATCTTCTTCCATGGCATAGTGTTAGCACTTCAGGAAGAGTAAGAAAGGTAGACGGAAATAAACAATATCATATTGGTTGAGATCCCCACATTTTAGAATTTAGAAACCAATTTTATGTGGCTTAAGCAGTAGCATAATCTCAGAGATGAAAGATCATCTCATTTTGTCCATCCCTCATATTTACTAGACATGATGAGACCTCATTTTTTGGGCACCATTTCTGCCATACAGACAGGCATCTCTTATGAGTAGATTGGATCCATGAAATCTTAATGATAGTGCTGTGTCTTTTTTCTTGTCAACAGGGTTGGTACATGTACAAAAATAGTATACATACCTAATCATAAATGATGAAATTTAACAAGCTTCCAGATATAGAGTTGTGTTTTAGAGGAAAAATCTTCTAAGAAATTATTTATTGTTTATAGATACTTTATATGTGTGAAAGGATCTTTGAATTTACCCTGTCCAACTCCTTACTCAAAGTGAAAGGGCTTTTGATGCAGGGTGAATGTAACATTCTTAGGTAATCACAGCTCTGGCACTTTTCCCCTTAGTATTGCTGCGACCACTTGACTGTACCTATAGACTCAGCTCCATCCAAAGGTCTGAACTTGGTAATCTCCTAATTCTCACCCTCTTACACATCTGGGCTCAGCTTCATGTCCTGCCCTAGTTTTGATTGCATTACTTAGCTCCACAAAATTTACTTTATTTTCTACTCACTTGATTGTGTCTGAGTCTTCAAGTAAAACCAAATGAGTTAGATAAGAAATGCCAGCCAAAGCGTTTCCTTTTGATGCCCTGTTGTTTTTTCACATCTTGATCATCTTAATCACCAACCAGTCTCAAGTTACCTGCACCAGCATAAGAGGAAAAACAAATTATTTATTTGCAGTGTCAAATCAGTACCAGGTCTGTCCCAAACTTACTGCTTTCTTCTTTGTTCATCTCACTTTTCACTTCTTTTAAGAAAATTTACTAAAAATCTCCATTTTCTAAGATGCAATTTGGTATTTGTTTTCTTTTGCTGTGTCTTTGTGCTGAAAATTTCAGAGCTCCTCTATGTCCATATACTCACTGATTAAATGACAATTTAGACCATTATGTCAATAAAGAGAACAGCACAGATTTTATTCTAGAGGGGCTAATTGCTACCTTTATTTTGTTCCAAGGCCAGAGTCGACATACTTGTCAATTGCATTTGTAAACAGGACCCAGCTAAATGTCCATTATGACTTAGCGTAATTCTAGTAACTAATCTAGAAATAAAGAATGTATAAGGATCATATTTTAGAGAAAATATACTGTTTATTTCAAATAAAAGAGAAGTTTTAGATAGAAGTACATGAAAGAGAGAGGAGGGAGATATTGACTAAGCTATTTGAATCTTTCAAATCAATACTGAATATCAACAGGTTGACAAGTAAGATGCCCAGAGCTTCCTTGAATCTATGTTTTCAGGGTGGGTAAATAGTTATATTTAAGTTTTTTTTTAAAATATAAAGTATTTTAAGTACACCATTATGAAAATATTTAAATATATAGAGAGATATGTCCTAATTTTTAAGGCGCTTTAACATTGTGAACTTATCTGTCCCTTGCATCCAGTCTATATACCGCCAGATGAAAGAACTGTAGCTTCTAGAGAGTAAAAGCATTCCTAAAGTCACAAAGAAAGAGAATAGCAATTAATATTCAAATATAAGGCATATATCAATTTAATAAGCATTTATTTATACTTGTTTTATCCTTAACTTATGCTTGGAAGACGGTAAAACATTTTCTTGTTATATTGCTATGTTTTTGAGGTACATACTCTAAATAAATAGAATAAAAAGATAATCATCTTTTCAAGTCATTGTTAAATAATGTTTATTTCAAAACAGTCTCCCACAGCTTTGGTTTAGGCATTAGAATTTGTTAAAGCTCAAAATATACAGTTGAACGGCACTAAATGATCATGTGCGAACACCTCTTAACTATTTGCGTATTTATTTGGCATGTGGAATTGTAGCAACTTTACTAGATTAAGTTCGATTTCTATCTAAGTAACAGGAAACACAGATATTACTCTTTACATGAATTTAACTCAGAAACCGTACCTGGACTTTTCTAATGCATGTCACACTCACTTCATAAGTTGCACTCATAATTAGATTTTGTAACCCAAAATACAACATCCTGTTTTGTTTTATGTAAACAATGTCAATAACTGCAAGGAGACATATCATAATTTCTTGTCATTTATGTTAAAAAGAGTAACTTGCAGCCGGGTCTGGTGGCTCATGCCTGTAATCTCAGCACTTTGGGAGGCCAAGGTGGGCGGATCATGGAGTCAGGAGATGGAGACCATCCTCTAACATGGTAAAACCTCGTCTCTAATAAAAATACAAAAAAAAAAAAAATAGCCAGGAGTGGTGGTGGGCGCCTGTAGTCCCAGCTACTCGGGAGGCTGAGGCAGGAGAATGGCGTGAACCCAGGAGGTGGAGTTTGCAGTGAGCTGAGATCTCGGCATTGCACTCCAGCCTGGGAGGCAGAGCCAGACTCTGTCTCAAAAATAAAAAAAAGAGTAACTTGCTTATTTGCAGGGATATAAGTAGAAGGAAGTTGCAGGTGCAGAATCTCATAAAATAAAATAAAGCACTTTGCTTTTAAAATCTAATTAAATATAGTAAAGTCATTCAGTAGGACTTTGTCAGTTGTCTTCATCAGGGAATTGAGGGGGAAAATATGTAAACTCTAGGTAATTCAGGTATTTGACAGAATTCTGTTACAACGAAGCCAGCTTTCTTTGTTACTTGGTTCTCAATAACGTGCTTTTTGATCTTTGCACAAACCATCTACCTACAGATATCCAAGAGCTTTTATTAATCTGTCATTTGAAACATTCCTTGGATATTTATTTTTATTAATTCATCCATTCACTTCGATCTCGAGTTCACTCACTCAGCCCTTCACTTCTTAATTCTATAGGATTCAGGCTCCATAAATGCTTAGAGCTTGTGATAACGTTCAGTATCATTCTCCAATCTGAGAGCGTGGTTTTGAAATTTTCAGTCTCCATGGACCTCTGGATAGAAATGAGACAGGCAAGGTCAATTACCAGCACTAGGCCAGGCTCATTGGGGAGTTACCCTTTACAGATTCACCATGACCCACCTTTGCTGGTTTCGATGCTAATTTTTTGTCAGTGCATCCAAGTGTAACCAGTCTTTGAGTTTCAGTGATCATATTTAAAAGAAATTGTTTTACAAGCCATAACCAACATAACATATGTATTTGTTTTCTCTGACATAGCAACCCAGGATTACAATTGGATAGAAGAACTTTGGCCACGGCTCAACATAGTCCACTCCAAGTATGCAAGCTTATTAAGATACATAAATGAAGATTAGGAGGATGCCTAGTGAATACTGTTATAGAAAAATGAGTAGACCACTTTTTGAGAATTTCTGTATCCTAACTGAAAACAACTTGCCTCTACTGTAGAGAAACTTGAGTTTAAAGGAAATAAATCAATTGTCAGGAATATAGCTTTCCTTGGAAGATACCAAGGACACTAATAAAGCTGTAACTCATCATACTTCAATAGCCCCTTTTTGTTACATGTAGCATTATATCTCTACTTTTTCTTTCAAAATACGGGTAATCCTTTTTTTTTTTTTTTAATCTTGGATAGATTTTTAGATTTTGATAGAAAAACCTCATTTATTTTATAGAGAAACTTTCTCAAAATTATACCATGAATTATTTCTTTACTTCTGTGGTTTCATAAACACCTAAGTATTGCTTCATTTGTTTATTTGCTCGTTTTCATTCGTTAATTTAAAAATAGCATAATGAGTTTTGCTAGAGTCAACCAAAGAGAGTAACATACCTTTATTTTTTTCTGAACTTTCATTTAATGATTTCCTTCAATAATTTTCTTGAGTAATTATTAGACCTACTTTTGTAACTCAAGTTTCAATTTTCATCCTGCCACAGTATACTCTGGCTTGGGTCAATTCCAATATTCCAAAGAATACCTAAGTTGATTCTAGGTTTGTGTCCTACAGTTTTGTGTCATGGAGGATGTGGTTTCTGGAAATCTGAGCTTTCGGTTGCCTGTCTTTGGCAGTAGGAAAAAAATGAATGCTTCAATAAGCCCTCAGAGTCTGTTTTAATATGAAATTATCTACCTGTTCTCATAATTATTATAGGTTTTTAGCAGTATATTTAGGGTTTATATATCTTAGTGTATCTTAACTTTTATATTAGAATTTTATTTGATTTTTTAAAATAGAAGATATCAGACAACTTTATATCGCCAGGTTACACTGAGTCCTTGTTAACGTAGGGCATAATTGGCCAGCTTGAACCACTGCTTTGACCAAGGATGTCTAAAAGTCAAATAGTGCTCCTTCTTGACCTTAATGTGGTTTCAAGAAAAATCATCTCCTTTTTCAGAAGTGTTGGAATGTGGTTGCTTTTTCTTTATATTCTGAAAGGTGAGTCATACTCTGCAAGATAAGGAAAAGACCCAGAAACATTGCTAAAGAGAAAATTAAGAGTGGATTAAATATCAGATAAGTCACTTCAAGGTACAGTTTGGCTGTCACACTGCACAATATGAGATCTAGACTTAGGAGAGTCCATCAGTTTTAGACTTCTGACTTGCTTTCAAATTATGGGTTCCTAAAGAGGTTATTGTTATAATGAGATCAGTGGAGATACAACAGCAAATAGTTCGTTTGATTATAGTGAGATTATACTTAAAAACACCTAGTGTATAACACAATTGTATTCCATGGTGAGTGCAAGACATAATGCATAGGTGTGTTTTGTCTTTTTAAATGATCGCTAGTACACAAATGCACTCACTTTTTAACAAAGATATGTTAAGTAATAATTAGCACTATAAAAAGATTCCTGGCTATCCTCTAATAATAGGAATCTTAAGCACATAGAAATATAATTCAATTTAGAAAACCTTGATGTGCATATTTATGTTTTAGAAGTATGTAAATTTCATCAATATTATTTACAAATACATATAAAATTTGCTTGTCTGTGATATCCTTGGTCTACTTTTTCTTTGTGATTATACAAACCTCTGATTCTTACAAAACAATCAATAATTTCTTGTTTATTTTATATCTTTGGGGGGAAATGTTGGAATTTACAAATACAACTATCAAGAAGGTTTCAAATGATAAATGTTCAAAAAAAAGATGTATCACTTAAGCTTGCAAAATTCTTGTGAAATATTTTTGGCCCAATTAGTACTGGTTTAAAGGTTTGTGTATCTGTCAAAAAAACCAAAAACAAACAAACAAACAAACAAACAAAAACGAACAACAAAAAAAATCTACCTACTGAAACTGGCTCAAATAAGGTAGCTGGTTTCGGTGGCTCACGCCTGTAGTCCCAGCACTTTGGGAGGCCGAGGTGGGTGGATCACGAGATCAGGAGATCAGACCATCCTGGCTAACACGGTGAAACTCCATCTCTACTAAAAAATACAAAACATTAGCTGGGCGTGGTGGCGGCGCCTGTGGTCCCAGCTACTCCGGAAGCTGAGGCAGGAGAATGGCGGGAACCCGGGAGGCAGAGCTTGCAGTGAGCCGAGATCGCGCCACTGCACTCCAGACTGGGAAAGAGAGTGAAGCTCTGTCTCAAAAAATAAAATAAAAAAATAAAAAAATAAAAACAGAAGACATAAGGAAGCCCCTTCTTTTGAAGCAGTCTCTGATTTGTCTTTGACACTCCTCAGTGTCTGCCCACAAGAACAAAAAATGGCAGATTACTTGAATGTTTAAGAAAGAAATTGATGTTAACAGTCGAACAATGAATTCAGTGTGTATATTTCATTTTGTTTGGCATTGCCTTTAGACAGTGAATAGAGACGATGGCAGCTATATTTCACCATCCTTGAAACATCTTTTTAATCACTTTCAAAAAGTGACCCAGACTTCAGAAACAAAGCATCCATTCATTCACTCTCCAGTCAACATTGATAGAATGCCTACTCTTTTGCCTATACTGACCTGTCTATTGAAAATAAACTTGTGGTTTAAATCAGCAATGCTTAAAAAAAATAATTTAAATTGCTCAATAATATTGCCCCTATGATCAATTTTAGTATTTTTAGGAAATTGCTTAACTACTGGGCTTTCCAATTTCCAGTTTTAGAAACGCTCCAGTTAAAGATTTATAACGCCTGAAATCTATGAATAATACTTAATAATTCTAAATATTCAACATCCTTAGATAAAATATATAAATCACTTCTCTAACTAGGTAAGAAAAAATTGTCAGCATTTAATGGAACTTTAAAGTGCATTCTTAATGGGTTTTACTTGTATTCACCAAATGTAAGATAATTCAATTTGTGTCTAATTGTGACATTATTTTATAATTCCAAAATATTATAGGTTGAAATGTTGCCATTTAATTTACTACATCACAGGTTTATTCTGTTTAGTTTAGAATTCAGGTAAAGCTGATGTAAAAGAGTGAATAAGCAATTGTTTAACATTTACCCATTCAGTATGTGTTTATTACTCATATCCAATAGATTCAACAGAAGCAGAATTATTAGAAAGATATAGAAACCTTATAAAAGTTAATGAAATTGAAGCCAATGTAATTCGTGAGCATAAACTCGTTAAACAATCAAGGAGCATGTGCCATGGGGTTACACAGGAAGCATGAGTCCATGTTTGTGTTCAACCAAGGACGTGTTCACTTCAGACTCAGTCTGAAAAAGGTACTCTTTGTGCAAAAAGCTGGCAGGGGAGAATCTCTTCCTTTACATTAGCAAACACAGATCATAGAGGCAGTGGGCAAAAGAGGCACAGGATAGAGCAGTAGCATGATGAAACTGAAAACCAACTCTTCTTCCGTACATGTCACCAGTCATATAGTTTGCTGAGCCTATTAAAGGAAAGCAAGACCTCAGTATAGAGCTAATAATAGTCTATGCCTCATATAAATGTTGAACAACTGTATAAACAAAGGTTGAGAATTTTTTGCAAATAATAAAGGAAGTATCCGTGCAGATTATTCTGAAAGAAGAAAGACAAATAAATTGCACAAAAGCATTTTCGTGGAACTTGGGTAACAAAGAACTGAGAAAGAAAATTTCCTAGACCCACAAAGCAAATAAGTAATTTTACCTAGTCTCTTAGTAAGTTAAGTTGAAATTAAATTCAAAATTTTACTGCTTGTTATTTATTAATTTTGAATGCAATGATTTTTATATCACTTATTACTGATCAGTTGCATAGCATTTTCACTCCAGAGGACAGTGCCATGATTTGTGTTTTATTCATAAGCATCTTTTCCATGTAACTCTGGATTCAATTTCACTGTAATCCTGGGTTGCTATGTCAGAGAAAGCAAATACATATGTTATATTGGTGTCATCAAAGAAACCAATGAAACTGAGGACAGACTAAATTATAATCTATGAGAACAGGTTAAATAGAGTCCATGTACTTGCCAAATATTATGCACCCATTAAAAATAACAAACAGGATCTATAAAAAGTAGTCTCAAAGAGTTAACTAAGAGATTCTTGCAGGTGAAAAAGCAAGGTACAGAAGAGTATTAATATGATTACAATTTTGTAAAGTTACTAATGGACCCCAAGTTCTTTGAATATATATATGTATGTATGCAAACATTTATAAAAATCTGTATAAAATTATGTAAGCATGAAGAAAATAGAGAAGAGTCCATACTTGGTGGTTAACAGGTTGCTAAGAGGAGTGGAGGTGCAGAGTGGTGCTGTTTTGAAGATAAGAAAAAAATGTAACAGAAAATCAAAGTCAAAAAGGAGGAAAAAAGAAGGAAAGCAGGAAAGCAGTTCCTTATAAAAAGGCATTGATTTGACAACATTGTTTATATATGTATGTATCATTGTATATTTGTTTATGTGTAATAAGAACTTTTGAATTTGCAAGGAAAATGATTCTGGTTCAGAGTGATGAAAATAATAAGTTGATACTCCACACAGAGCCTTTCTTCGTTCTTGAGGTTTGTGCTTCACTACAAAAAGAATTTCCATTCAATTGCTTTCATCTACCTTACAGGAGTAATGGCAAATTCAATTTGTAAATGTAATTTGGGGTTATTTCTAAAAATAAATTTCCTGGACAATATGATGATACTCCATAGGAAACAAACACAGAAAAATATTTAGAAATAAATTCCCTTAATATTTTCTAATTGTGATAGTTTCTGAATCCTAATTTAAAATTATACTAGTTTCAATGTCCAAATAAGAATATCAATAATTCTATTTAAAATCTGGCTGCACATGGTAACTTTTTAAAAAAATTGTTTTGGAATTTGGTAATAAAGAATATATATTTAGTTTCTGTTTACAGTTTTGTTAAGTGAAGAAAAGATTCACGATTTCATTTACAATGCAGAAAAATACTTTTTTAAAATAATGAATTATTGAAGAATAAGAATGCAGCTATTTTTTCCAAAGGTCTTTAGATATTTTTCTTTAACGTAATAAAGTAGATGAAGTATCTGTAATTCAAATATTATTTTATATGAATACAATTTTAAGAGCTTTAGCAGTTTTTTAAAAACTCCTGAGAACTCCTGTAATATCTTGAACGTGTAGCAAACATTTTTTCCACACTGAGAAAAATAAATTTTGGCCAAATTCAGAATTTTTAATGTCCAAATTAGTTGACTTCTATTGTGTTTGCAAACTTAGGTACTAGAAGAGTATTTTTTTTTTCTGAACCTAATATAGTCTAGAAAAAATTAGATACATAGAGTAACAACAAATAGTAAATTTCAAATATAGGCAAGTACATTGCAGAGTGCCCCAAAAAAGGAAATGAGAATAGTTGAATTGTCAATGGTAATTCACATTTTGACCAACCTTTATCCAGTATCTAAAAACAGTCTAACTTCTTAATCCTTGAAGATCTTAGTAGGAACTTAATGAGAGGTAACATTCTTTGAGTACTTTCTCTATGCCAGTTGCTGGTCTTGGTAATTTATGCATGAGCATATTTAACCCTTACAACGATTATGTGAAATATTCAAAAAATTTTATGAATTTCAGTATTAATATTGTATATAAAGCACATTAAATATCAAAAATATTTATAATAAAAATACTTAATAATTTTTATATGAAGAAACTGAACAACTAAAAGATTAAGTATATTGTTAGGAAATCTGGGCTGGGCACGGTGACTCACGCCTGTAATCCCAGCACTTTGGGAGGCCGAAGCGGGCAGATCACCTGAGGTCAGGAGTTTAAGACCAGCCTGACCAACATGGTGAAACCCTGCCTCTACTAAAAATACAAAAATTAGCAGGACGTGGTGGTGGGCACCTGTAATCCCATATACTTGGGAGGCTGAGGCAGAATTGCTTGAACCCGGGAGGCGGAGGTTGCAGTGAGCTGAGATTGTGCCACAGCACTCCAGCCTGAGTGATAGAGTGAGACTCTGTCTCAAAACAGAAACAAAACAGCAACAGAAAGAAATCTGTCTAGATCATTCAGGCAGGATGTGTAGAGCTAAGAATCAAAACCAGAGAACTCATACCCTTAACCACTACAGCAGAGTTTCTCAACCTCAGCACTATTGATATTTTGGATCAAGTAATTTTTTTTACTGTAGAGGAAGTTACTGTGCATTGTTGGATGCTGTCCTCTGCCCATTAGATGCCACTAATTATGACAATCAATGGCTCTCAATATTGACAAATGTCCCCTGGACACCAATCTCCCAGTTGAGAAGTATTAGATTAAGGAACAGATAATAAAAATTGTGGTTCTACTGGGAAAGAGAGAGGGAGGAAAATATGTTGGGTAACTGATATTCAGTATTCACCAGATGTCTTGTAATTATTTATTGTCTTTGTCCTCTATTTTAGTACATTTCTCAAGACTTTGTTTTGCTTCTTGCTTCTCTTACCTCTAGTAGCTGTTCTATACTGGGTTATCAATACATTGCTTTTGAATACATAGACCATCCATTGGAAAAGGGATTTTTTTTAGTGCTCTTTCAACTCTACCCAACAGTCAATTTATAACAATTGTCAAAACTTCCCTGTGAGAAACAATTCCCTCAGGTTGAGAACTATTGTACTAGACACTGCCTCCTCCTTGATAACCAGTCCATATATTTATATAAAGTTGAGTATTTAAAACTTTTATCAGATAAACTCTTTTGATTTCCTAGTGAGAGTATTATGACAAGATAAGAAGCAGTCCCTATTTTAATGGTATTGCTATCTCCTTTTTCTTCTTTTTTTCCCAAAATGTCACTGCATCTTTATGTCAAATCATACCTATCCTCAAATTCTGGATTCCAGACAGCATAAGCTCCTTGATGTTCTTTAAATGTGGCAAATTATTTTCATTTATCTCTTTTCAGAATGGCTATTCCCCTACCTTTATATATATATAATTTTTAGTATTAATCTCTCAGAGCTTACACCTTAATAACCCAAGGCTTGGCTAAAGTTCCTCTTACACTCCTATATATCCTGTTTGTATTTCTGACATAACATGTATTGCACTTATTATATTCATGCCAAGTTGTTTTTTTAGTCACCCTAGCCTGTACATTTATTGAGAGAAAAATATGTCATCCCTTATATTCCACTGCCTAGCACATAGTAGGCCTCTACTTACTGAATGGAAGAAGGCTGGAATAAAATTATTTTGACACTCAATGAAGGCCATTTGTCGAATAATTTACTTCCCCAAGAAAATGTTTTAAAATATGCTTATGTTAGCATATATCACATGGCAGCTTAGAGCATGCATTTTGTTGATCCTATGTGGCAACTGAAAACTCTAAATAAACTTAACATATGTGGAAATGCTATGTAGCATAAAAAAAGTTTTGAGTGTTTAAATATCAACTTTGACACTTGTAATTGCTCTGTGACTTTTATCTACATAATCTGAAATCTTCAAATAGTATTTTCTTAATACAATAATACCCAGGGGATTGTCTTAGGTATTGAATGAAAAAATATGCACAAATATGTAATGATTTTCTTGTCTATGGGCAGGGAGATTGTATGTTTTGCTATATAAATCAGGATCTATTTCAGAATGACAAAGAAGAAACTACACTAAAGAAATTACCCAACTCACAAGAACCCAAATAAAAAGTAGATCATATTATCTGGGGCAAAATAGAGGTGCTATCCCAGGGAAATGACAATGTGACGCTTTGTGATTACAATTGGTCCAACAGGTCATGACATCGTATGTAAAAAGTGTATTTATGCCTTGACTGCTTTTACCACAGCCTCACCATGTATAATTTTTAAGTTTTATAGGACTAAATTTGCCTGAAAAAAAAATAAATGCTCAACTACAACTTCTGTCATTTTGAAGCTTGTTATATTTGGTAATAGTATACCCTGTTCTCCATAAACACTTAAAAAGTTTATTGACTCTACAAGTGTTTAGAATACTATATATCCATGAAGACTGCATTGGAAAGAAACAGGAGGCTTCTACCTTACCTCTGCTCGAATATGTGTTATGTTGAAAAGGATGATATATGTTATGCTCACAAAATCTTGAATTTTCATGGTCAAATATTCTGTGATTAAACTGTTATATATGTTAAAAGTGAAGATAAATTACTTGATTATATACTGCATTAAATAGACACCTTGGTTTGTGCTGTACTAACTAAACAGTAACTAATCTTTAGAGAAACTACAGGTATAGTTAAAACCTACATCAATCTGAAGCTGCAAGGTCAACCTGGATTATCATAGCCTTCTATTTTAAATGAGATAATTTTCCAGTACAAGTATGATCAAAATGTATGATGTAACTTTTCAAAGATACACACTTTTATATGACTTTTAATGTTTGTAACCTCAAGTGACCATTGCTGCTCACTTTTATCTGTGTGCAATGTATGTATTCATTGATCCATCTAGGTATATGTTCAGGCACTATTGACTGAGGTGAGCTAGACTCTAACTTCAATGAACCTAGTATAGATAATAAACTTCATTTGCATTTTGTGTAAGTTTATTTTTACATTTCAAGCCTATAAAAACAAAGAGTTAATCTATATAATGCACAATCATGGAGCTTATATTCAGAATGTTTTCTTTTAATCCAAGAGTTTTGTTTATATATATAATATATATATAAGATATTAAATATGTTATGTTACATATATTGTATTATATATAAAAGTATTGGTTGTATATTTAAAATTATTTCAGTGACTGAGATTTTAAAAGAAAATTTAAAAAATAGTGCTAAGCCTGTCTAAAGAGAGAACTTTTTGAGGCAGGCGGATCACGAGGTCAGGAGATCAAGACCATCCTGGCTAACACAGTGAAACCCTGTCTCTACTAAAAATACAAAAACATTAGCTCGGCATGGTGGTGGCAGGTGCCTGTAATCCCAGTTACATGGGAGGCTGAGGTAGGAGAATGGCATGAACTCGGGAGGCGGAGCTTGCAGTAAGCCGAGATCGCCACTGCATTCCAGTCTGGTCGACCAAGCAAGACTCTGTCTCAAACAAAACAAAACAACAACAACAACAAAAAAAAACTTTGCCAAAAGTATATCAAATGGTTCTTGATTGATTCAAACTCCTTACAAACATATTCACAATTCTATTACCTAGAGGTCACGGATAAAAGTTGAAGGTCATGGGTATTTAAGAATGTTTACAAATATTCAATGGTATTAATTCCTTAATTCTTTGTAATCTTCATAGTAAGTCTATAATATATATCACTTATATACTATATATATATATGAATAATAATATATACTATCATTATTTCCATTTACCAGTGAGAGAACTGAGGTCCAGCTAGGTTACATGACTGCCCGTGGTCACAGAGCTAAGAAGTAACTGAGATCAGAAACAAAGAAGACTGCTACAGGATTTGTTTTTAAGACCATACTATAATGATTGTATCTAGAGTATTCTGTCATTACTCATACTATACTTTTAAGTCAATATAGCTATTTTCTGCAAATTGTTTTATCGTAAAGGAAACTCATGATACAAGGACTTATTTTCTTTTTTTAAGCTTTAAGTTCAGGGTTACAAGTGTAGGTTTGTTACGTAGGTAAATCTGTCTCATGGGGATTTCTTGTACAGGTTATTTCATCATCCAAGTATTAAGCATAGCACCCATTCGTTGTGTTTTCCTGATTCTCTTCCTTCTTCCTCCTCAAAATAATAAGAGCAACATATGACAAACCCACAGCCAAGATCATACTGAATAGGCAAAAGTTTGAAGCATTCTCCTTAAAAACTGGCACAAGACATGGATGCCCTCTCTCACCATTCTTAGTTAACATGGTACTGGAAGTTCTGGCCAGGGCAATCAGGCCAGAGGAAAGAAAGGAAGGAAGGAAGGGCATTTAAATAGGAAGAGAGGATGTCAGACTATTCCTGTTTGCAGATGATACCACCTTATATCTAGAAAAACCCATTGTCTCAGCCCCAAAACTTCTTAAGCTGATAAACAACTTCAGAAAAGTCTCAGGATAAAAAAATCAATGTGCAAAAATTTCTAGCATTCCTATACATCAACAATAATCAAGCCTAGAGCCAAATCACGAAAGAACTCCCATTTAACAATTGCCATAAAAAGAATAAAACGCCTAGGATTGTAACTAACTAGGGAGGAAAAGATTTCTACAAAGAGAACTGCAAACTACTGCTCAAAGAAATCAGAGTGGACACAAAGAAATGGAAAAACATTCCATGCTTCTGGATAGGAAGAATCAGTATCGTGAAAATGTCCATACTGCCCAAAGCAATTTATGGATTACATGCTATTCCTATTAAACTACCATTGACATTCTTCACAGAACTAGAAACAACTATGGAACCAAAAGTCACATGGAACCAAAAATGAACCTGAATAGCCAAGGCAATCCTAAGCAAAAAGAACAAAGCTGGAGGCATCACATTATTTGACTTCAAACTGTACTACAGAGCTACAGCAACCAAAACAGCATGGTACTGGTACAAAAACAGACACATAGAACAAGGGAACAGAATAGAGAACCCAGAAATAACATTGTACACCTACAACTATCTGATCTTAAACAAACCTGACAAAAATGAGGACAATTTTCTACCTTGAATGCATGGGCAGAACCTCTCTTTATAAGTAACATCCTTGAAAGATATGATATTCTATGCCATTTCTCAAACGAAGTATAATTTTTGACTTGTGTACAACAGCATAGCTGACTACTATGTACTCAGTTAATAACAGGCATCAAAAGAGGGCATGACTTATATAATATTCTCTTATGCTATTTTGAAACAAATATGTCGTAAAGGTTAGCTGGTGAAAAAAAAATAGTCTGAAGAGGAAAAAAGTAGTATAGACAAGTAAAGAAAGACAAGTATAATTTCTATTTTCCATGCCTTCATTTCTTGATTTACTATTGTAATACATTAGATTCAAACAAGTCAGCATAAAACAAGTATCACCCTATTTAAAAGACTTCAATTATACTTCAGTTAAAACTATGTTGAAGAGAACTGATAGTTGACTTTTGAATAAGAAAACAATTTGGAAAATACATAATTTTTGGAATTACATTACTCATCACCATAATCTAAACATATAAGAAATAAGAGTATCTTGATGTATGTGTGCCTTACTGAGAAGAGCAAAGTCTCCCCAGCTTCTCTGAGAGACAGACAGAGAGAGAGAGAGAGAGAGAGAGAGAGAGAGAGAGAGAGAAAGAGAGAGAGAGGGAGAAGAGATGTGTGTAATTCCTTTGTGTAAGAATTTATCACAACAGGATTGATTAGAGATTTTTTACTGTGTTTCAATTTTACATATTATTGTAGTAGATGTAATTTCTTATGCCATTAAGTCAGTTAAAGACACAAATATGTTTTAATATTGGAAAATCCTCTTTTGTACAAATAAAGCTGTCTTTACAATGTTCTGAAATCATTTCAGCTCTATTGCTGTAATTAACAAAAGGATTTTAAATCTATTAAATTACATTAAAAAATATTAGTGAATGCTTCTATATAAATACTGAATATACTAATGCACTATTAAATATCTAAATTACATGTGCAAAAGAAAATGCAAAAATATTTCTCTTGTCTGTAAAACATTCTTGAAGTCTTTTAAATTTATGAAATATCTAACGTCAAATCTTATTTCATATACTTTGAAAGTTGTACAGCCAAAATAAATATTTTGTCTGTGCTAGACTGTTAGCTCTAAATCAGTCTCCATCTTCACATTATATTCGATGTTTATTTTTGAAACATAATAAATGTCTCTTGAAATGTGGCTTATTCCTTTGTATGGTCATATATCATGTAAAGCAAATCATGTATTTCAGAACAAAATATGTTAATAAAACATTTGTTATATCATTAGCTAAAGTAGCATTTTAAGGAAATATTAGTGTTGTTTATCAGTATCAAAGAAGTATTATCTTCATAAATTTTTTCTCATAAACATCTGATGCTTTTTCATGTTTAAAAAGTCTGAGGAAAATATATATCCTTATTTTACAAGCAAAATTAATTTGTGTATTATCATTGCTGTCTCTCAGTTATACTCTGTTGTTTTGTAAATTTTTTGAACATTTTATTTTCATTTCTGAGAATTCATGAATGTTTCGTCATGGTGATAAATGAGACAAATTACAATATTCCCCTGTCTTCAGATATTTAAGACATTTCTAAACTTAACTCATTATGTTATAGACTATGCAAAGTTTTTAAAAATTACACACTAATAATTTTCTAAACCATATTTGTAATGTTTCCAAAAGATGTAATTTAAAAAACAAACCAAAACAAACAAGCAGAGCAGAAATAAACATTTTTGTAACTCAAAGACTCATTATCCATGTGCATATATTGTTGTATAAGATCACTTAATCTTGTGAACAAAAATATCTTCATTCAAGCTACTGCCTTATATTCAATGCTGGAGTCATGAGCCTATTATCTTCAGTTTATTTGACCTTCCTAGGATGCAACAGCAACTTCTGAGTTCCAAATACATCTGCAATACCCTTTAAGGTTCCCTAGAAGAGAATTCTGCCAAGTCAGTATTCACTTCACCAAAGGGAAAGGTTAACGATTTAAATTTAAAGAGGTAATACATATTTTCACAATTAACATTCTTGGGCATGTCCCAGCTAATGCAAAATGCTAATGCAAAATGTGGAATTAATTTCTGGAGAGACCCTGGAGAATGACACCAGTTTCATGAGGAAGTAAGCTAACAAATGAAAAGACCAGTATGTGAAATCTTTTCCTCAAGTTAGCACTGCAATGGCCTTTGATGATCACCTAAGGCTTGCTCATTCTGGGAAATAAAGACTAGAAACCAGGTTATTAGTACTGTGAGTGAGATAACTCATTTAAAAATAAGCAATGCAGGCCGGGCGCGGTGGCTCACGCCTGTAATCCCAGCACTTTGGGAGGCCGAGACGGGCGGATCACAGGTCAGGAGATGGAGACCACCCTGACTAACATGGCGAAACCCTGTCTCTACTAAAAAATACAAAAACATAGCCGGGCGAGGTGGCGGCGCCTGTAGTCTCCCAGTTACTCGCGAGGCTGAGGCAGGAGAATGGCGGGAACCTGGAGGCGGAGCTTGCAGTGAGCCGACATCATGCCACTCACTCCAGCCTGGGCGACAGAGCAAGACTCCATCTCAAAAAAAAAAAAAAAAAAAAAAAGCAAAGCATAAGGTTATTATACCTTCTTGTTCTAAGCTTGGGATTCTCATAATGAATAATAGCAATCACTATTTCATTAATAGCATATTGATAAGCATCAGATATTGAAAAATTCCATTTAAAATGATATTTTATCTTTTATGGATATTTATTATATTTTTGAAAGTTGCTATTAGTTTTAGATAAGGAATAATGATGCTTATACAAATACACAGAAGAGCATTAAAGCGGATACTTCATGAATTGAAGTTATAAAAAGTTTCATCATTTCAAAATGTAATATAATATAGTCTCTGAACCTTATAAGTAACTATTTATGGAAAGTTACCAATTGTGAGAAGACACTGGTCAAAGCCTACCAGTTTTCTTATGATACATAGATTTGTCAATATGTATTTTTTTGCTAGTATAAGTAAAGGAAGTAAAATAAATTTTTGAGCCGCTTCATTACAGCTTGGGCAACAGAATGAGACCCCATCTCAAAAAGAATAAAAATCAAATATAAATATTTGTATTCTGGACAAATTTCAAAACCCCAAAATACTATTTTCAAAATAATATGGATATATACATCCCTTGTAAGTTTTATTCCTAAGTATTTTATTCTCTTTGTAGTAATTGTGAATGGGAATTCACTCATGATTTGACTCTCTGTCTGTTATTGGTGTAGAGGAATGCTTGTGATTTTTGCATATTGATTTTGTATCATGAGACTTTGTTGAAGTTGCTTATCAGCTTAAGGAGATTTTGGGCTGAGACGATGGGGTTTTCTAAACATACAATCATGTCATCTGCAAACAGAGACAATTTGACTTCCTTTCTTCCTATTTGAATATGCTTTATTTCTTTCTCTTGCCTGATTGCCCTGGCCAGAACTTCCAATACTACATTGAATAAGAGTGGTGAGAGAGGGCATCCTTGTCTTGTGCCAGTTTTCAAAGGGAGTGCTTCCAGTTTTTGCCCATTCAGTATGATATTGGCTGTGGGTTGGTCATAAATAGCTCTTATTATTTTCAGATATGTTCCATCAATACCTCGTTTATTGAGAGTTTTTAGCATGAAGCGTTGTTGAACTTTATCGAAGGCATTTTCTGCATCTATTGAGATAATCATGTGGTTTTTGTCATTAGTTGTTTATGTGATGGATTACGTTTATTGATTTGCATTTGATGAACCAGCCTTGCATCCCAGGGATAAAGCCAACTTGATCATGGTGGATAAACTTTTTGATGTGCTGCTGTATTTGGTTTGCCAGTATTTTATTGAGGATTTTCACATCGATGTTCCTCAAGAATATTGGCCTGAAATTTTCGTTTTCTGTTGTGTCTCTGCGAGGTTGGGTATCAGGATGATGCTGGCATCATAAAATGAGTTAGGGAGGATTCCCTCTTTTTCTATTGTTTGGAATAGTTTCAGAAGGAATGGTACCAGCTCCTCTCCTCTTTGTACCTCTGGTAGAATTCAACTGTGAATCCGTCTGGTCCTGGGCTTTTTTGGTTGGTAGGCTATTAATTACTGCCTAAATTTCAGAGCTTGTTATTGGTCTATTCAGGGATTCAACTTCTTCATGGTTTAGTCTCTGGAAGGTGTATGTGTCCAGGAATTTATCCATTTCTTCTAGATTTTCTAGTTTATTTGCAGAGAGGTATTCTCTGATGGTACTTTGTATTTCTGTGGGATCAGTGGTGACATCCCCATTATCATTTTTTATTGTGTCTATTTGATTCTTCTCTCTTTTCTTCTTTATTAGTCTGACTAGCTGTCTATCTATTTTGTTAATCTTTTCAAAAAAACAGCTCCTAGATTCATTGATTTGTTGAAGGGTTTTTTGTGTCTCTGTCTCTTCAGTTCTGGTCTGATCCTAGTTATTTCTTGTCTTCTGCTGGCTTTCAAATTTGTTTGCTCTTGCTTCTCTAGTTCTTTTAATTGTGATGTTAGGGTATCGATTTTAGATCTTTCCTGCTTTCTCCTGTGGGCATTTAGTGCTATACATTTGCCTCTAAACACTGCTTCAGCTGTGTCCCAGTGATTCTGGCACATTGTGTCTTTGTTCTCATTGGTTTCAAAGAACTTATTTATTTCTGCCTGCCTTAATTTCATTATTTACCCAGTAGCCATTCAAGAGCAGGTTGTTCAACTTCCATGCAGTTGTGTGGTTTTGGCTGAGTGTCTTAATCCTGAGTTCTAATTTGATTGTGCTATGATCTGAGAGACTGCTCATTATGATTTACCTTATTTTGCATTTGCTCAGGAGTGTTTTACTTCCAACTATGTGGTCGATTTTAGAATAAGTGTGATGTGGTGCTGAGAAGCAAGTATATTCTGTTGATTTGGGGTGGAGAGTTCTGTAGATCCTATTAGGTCTGCTTGGTCCAGAGCTGAGTTCAAGTCCTGAATATTCTTTTTAATTTTCTGTCTTGTTGATCTGTCTAATATTGATAGGTGGTATTAAAGTTTCCCACTATTTATTTATTTTTTTTTTGAGACAGAATCTTCCTCTGTTGCCAGGCTGAAGTGCAGTGGCGCGATCTCAGCTTATTGCAACCTCGGCTTCCCAGGTTCAAGTTATTTCCCAGCATCAGCCTCCTGAGGCATTCACCTCCATGCTTGGCTAATTTTTTGTATTTTAGTAGAGACAGGATTTCACCATGTTGGCCAGGATGGTCTCGATCTCCTGACCTCATGATCTGGCTGCCTCAGGGTCCCAAAGTGCTGGAATTACAGGCATGAGCCACCACGACCAGCCCTAAAGTCTCCCACTATTATTGTGTGTGAGTCTAAGTCCCTTTGAAGATCTCTAAGGACTTGCTTTATGAATCTTGATGCTCCTGTATTGAGTGCATATATGTTTAGGATAGTTAGCTAGTTAGCTCTTCGTGTTGCATTGATCACTTCATCATTATGTAATGCCCTTCTTTGTCTTTTTTTTTTTTTTTAATCTTTGTTGGTTTAAAGTCCATTTTATTAGAGAATAGGATTGCAAGGATTGCAACCTCTGCTTTTTTTTTTTTTTTTTTTGGCTTTCCATTAGCTTAGTAATCTCCCTCCATCCCTTTATTTTGAGCCTGTGTGTGTCTTTGCATGTGAGATGGGTCTCCTGAATACAGCACACTGATGGGTCTTGACTCTTTATCCAGTTTGCCAGCCTGTGTCTTTTAATTGGGGCATTTCGCCCATTTACATTTAAGGTTAATATTGTTAGTGTGAATTTGATCCTGTCACTATGATGCCAGCTGGTTATATTGTCTGCTAGTTGATGCAGTTTCTTCATAGTGTTGATGGTCTTTACAATTTGGCATATTTTTTCAATGTCTGGTACCAGTTTTTCCTTTCTATCTTTAGCACTTCCTTCAGGAGGTCTTGTAAGGCAGGCCTCGTGGTGACAAAATCTCTCTGTACTTGTTTGCCTGTAAATGATTTTATTTCTCCTTCACTTATGAAACTTAGTTTGGCTGGTTATGAAATTCTGGGTTGAATTTTTTTTTTCCTTTAAGAATGTTGAATATTGGCCCCCACTCTCTTCTGGCTTGTAGGGTTTCTGCAGAGAGATCTGCTGTTAGTCTGATGGGCTTCCCTTTGTGGGTAACCTGACCTTTCTCTCTAGCTGACCTTAAGATATTTATATTAAATTTCACTGTTAGATTTACTTCATCCCAGGAAATATATTTGGTTGGGTTTTAAAGGAACTAAAGCTTTATAACCAAATACTAATGAGATTTTACCACAAATATGTAATAGAAAGTGTGTCTTTTAAAAAATATTAATCTAAGCCACTAATTTGTCAAAGTCTGAGTTAGCTAACTAAATGGTTTAGTGTTTGAAAAATTTCTTTACCTATGTGATTTTCCCAAGGATGAATAAGTTCTATACTCTGAATAATGCCCATCTCACATAACCAGGCATTTGACTAGCTTTTCACTTAAATACTGATATACAGAATAAGCAATATCTGCTGAATCAACTGATAAGGTCTTGGTGGTTGAACTATGCATGAAAGGCCTGCAAAAGAAGAGTAGATTGATTAATGACAAAATCACTATAAATTCTTTTCCTCTGAGGTCTCCATTATCCAATATTTTTATCTTTGTGAATTCTGTTTCTTGTGTATTTATTACATCTTATTTTCTTTCTTTTTTTTTCTGCAACCTTCATTTTAAGTTCAGGGGCACATGTACAGGATGTGCAGGTTTGTTACATAAGTAAACATGTGCTGTGGTGGTTTGCTGCAGTGTTTGTTTTTCTGCTCCTGCATTAGTTTCCTGAGAATAATGACTTCCAACCCCATTCATATCCCTGCAAAGGACATGATCTCATTTCTTTTTATGGCTGCATAGTATTCCATGGTACATCTTATTTTCTAACCAGAGTTCAGACGTAGGGTAAATGTGTAACTAACCTCAAACTGCTCTTCTGGCTCCTCTATGGCCACTCACTTGGTCATCTCTCTAATTCTGAACCATTTCTTAGAATTTCTAGGGTCCTGTTCTTCCAGGCTCCACTTAGTTTTGTGAGATCAAGCCACTGTTCTCCTTGAAAACTCACCGTTTTCCACACTTAAAGTGTGAATTCCATTATCCTGGGTCATATTGGTCCCACAGTTAATTCCATCTTCTGAGACTGGAAAAAATATCCATGTCCTGTGGGAATTCCATGTATCTGCTTTTTGATTTTTACTATTTAGGCAATTTAGGGTCATCAACACACCATTTTCCTATATCTTTTTAAGTAAATGTGCCTTCGGAGAATATAATGAGCTCAAAATATTTCTTGAAAATATAGAACTTTCCCATAAGTAAATAAATTATTTTCTTATAAAATAGCTTCTTTCATCACAAGTGCAGTCAGCCTTCAAACAACTGTGTAGTAGAATGTGCGGAAAAAAAGAGCTAATCACCCCAGTTACAAATCCCCCATCATAAAGCTGCTGGGAAGATTGTACCTTTGCCTACTGTATTCTGTTTATTGGCATTAACATATCTATTTCTTGTGATTTTTAACCAAAATACATTGGCAGTGTGATTTTTAAAAAATCAGCTCTGTTAATATTTTTCTGGTTATTACTCAGTTTGACTATCAATAATCTGTTAATTTCAGCATAAAAATGTAGTTGTAATTAATAAGAACTGACTGTAAGTTCTGTCAGAATATTTTTGGAGAAAAAAACTCACAACTTTGTTTACCTCAGACCAATACTTTCCCAACTTTCTCTTTTAAAAGTTGAAAAACCCATACAAATACCCTAATTTCAGACCCAATCTGGAACAATGCTTACTGTGATTTGGAGACATTATAAATTAACTGTTATTTAAATGAGTTTTTAAAAGTATACCTATATAAATTTCTCAGTGAAGAAAAATGGTTAAGAAATCAGTATAATAAAAAATTATGGTAAGTGCTCAAAACGTTCTCTTTTGTTTGGTTTTGCTTTGCTGCTATTAGTTTTTATTTCACATTTTCAAAACTTTCTACCTGAAAAATATTCTCTTTTAATAGATAATAAGCATAATTAAGATATGTGTTGTGTTCTGGAACAACTGAAAATATAATGATAGTGTATATATGATATTGCTCTGTAGTTTTCTTTATTTGGTCGTATCATTTTTGAGCTTTGCTATCAGGATGGCATTGACTTTATAGAATAAATTAGGGAGCATGTGCTTCTCCTCAATTTTGAAACATTTTCAGTAGAATTGGTACCACTTCTTTTTTGCATGTTTGATCAAATTCAGCTGTGAATCCACATGGTCCTGGGCTGTTTTTGTTTGTTTGTTTGTTTTTTGTTGAAATTTTTTATTACTGGTTCAATCCACCACTCATTTTTGGTCTGTTCTATTTCTTAACAGTTCAACATTGGGAGGCTTTTCAGGAAGCCTCATTTCAGGAAAATGAAAAAAATGAGGAAAACATTTCAGGAAAATGCTTTCAGGAATTTTTCCTTTTCTCTGTATTTTCTATTTTTGAGTGTATAGTTGTTCATAGTAGCCTCTGATGATCTTTTGTATTTCTGCAATATCAGTTGTAATGTCTCATTTTTCATTTCTTACTATGTTCATTTGAATATTTTCTCCCCTCCTTGGCTAGTCTTGCTAGACCTAGCCAGAGGAGAATCTCTCATCCCATTTGTCGGAACTCTAATTTTTTGGCAAGCCTTGCCACCACAGGCTGAAGTGCTCTGGAGTTCTAGGTAAACTTGAAAGGCAGTCTAGGACACAAGCACTGTAATTCCTAGGCATCTCTTAGTGCTTGGTGGGGTTGAGAGCCAGAGGTCTAGGATGGCATGTGACCTAGGGAGACACCAGCCAGCATGGCTAAAGGAATGCTTGCACCATCCTTACCCCATCCCCAGGCAGGGTAGTTAGCAGCAAAGAAAGTTTCTTTTTTCCTCTGCTTAAGGGGTAGAGAGTGAAGAGTAAAGAGTATTCTGACTTGCATCTTGGATACCAACTGAGTCACAGTAGGATAGGGCATAGGAAGGGTTGTGAGGTCCTAATTTCAAGCCCTGGCTCCAAGATGACATTTCTAGACACAGCCTTGCCCAAAAGGAAACCCACTACCTTGAAGGAAAAACCCAGTCACTGCAAGATTCATCATCTGCTGACTAATGAGCCATTGGGCCTTGAATAACCAGCAGCGATACCCAGGTAGTATGCTGTGGGGCTTATGCTCTGACACATGCTGATTACAAGTGTAACCATGCACATTCCCAGCTGTGATGGCTACAGTGAGACTCCTTCCCTGAAGGATGAGTCCCAGGCCTGGCAACATTCCCCAGAGGCTGATGAAAAAGTCCTTGGGCTTTAAGAGAACATCAATATAGAGATCATATGGAGATCATATATAGATCATATGGCATATAGATCATATAGATCATATGCCAACATATGAACTATATGCCACTAAATTGGAAAATCTAGAGGAAATGGATGAATTCCTAGGCACATAAAACCTACCAATATTGAACTATGAAAAAATCCAGAACTGAACAGACCAATAATAAGTAGGGAGATCAAAGCCATAATAAAAAGTATTTCAGTAAAGAAAAGCCTGGGACATGATGACTTTACTGCTGAATTCTACCAAACATTTAAAGAAGATCTAATACCAATCCTATTCAAAGTATTCCAAAAAATAGAAGAGGAGGCAGTAATTCCAAACTCATTCTACAAGGCTAATATTACCATGATATGAAAACCAGACAAAGACACATCAAAAAAGAAAACTACAGGCCAATATGTCTGATGAATATTCATGCAAAAGTCCTCAAAAAAATAGTAGCAAACTGAATTCAACAATACATTAAAAAGATAATTCATTATGGCAAATGGGATTTATCCCTGTGATGCAAGGATGGTTCAATCTGTGCAAATTAATCAATATGATGAAGGACAAAAACTATATGATCATTTTAATTTATGGTGGAAACACATTTTACAAAGTTTAACATCCCTTTAAGATAAAATCCCTCACAAAACTGGGTATATGCTCACTTTCATTACTATTAATAAATGTACTACTAGAAGTCCTAGCTAGAGCAATCAGACAAGACAAAGATATAAAGGCATCCAAATAGGAAAGGAAGAATTCAAATTATTCTTCTTTAGAGATGATATGATCCTATATTTGAGAAAACCTAAAGACTCCATCAAAGCACTATGAGAACTGATAAACAAATTTAGGAAAATTTCAGGATACAAAATAAATATACAAGAATCAGTAGCATATCTACATGCCAACAATGAGCACAAGAATGATGCTAGACACCTATCTTTTGCCATATTTTTTAAAAAAGAAATCAGAATGGATTAAAGACTCAAATCTGAGTGTTTCAAACTACAAAACTACTACAAGAAATCATTGGAGAAACTCTTCAGCACATCGGTCTGGGCAAAAATTTCTTGAGTAATACCCCACAACCACAGGCAACCAAAGCAAAAATGGATAAATGGGATCACATCAAGTTAAAAAGCACCTGCATGACAAAGAAAACAATCATCAAAGTGAATAAACAACGTACAGAATAGTAGAGAATATTTTCAAACTTTCCATCTGACAAGGGATTCATAATTAAAATATATAATGAGCTAAAATAACTCAATAGAAAAAAGATTCTAACAATCTGATTAAGGATTTGAATAGACATTTCTAAAAAGTACATACAAATGACAAATAGGTATGTGAAAAGGTGCTAAACATCATCGATCATCAGAGAGGTGCAAATCAAAACTACAATGACATCATCTAACCCTAGTTAAAATGGCTTTTATCTAAAAGATAGGCGATAACAAATGCCAGACAGGATGTGGAAAAATGGAACCCTCATACATTATTGGTAGGAATGTAAATTAGTGCAACTGCTATGAAGAACAGTTTGGAAGTTCCACAAGAAACTAAAAATGGAGCTACCATATGATCCAGTAATCTCACCGCTAGCTAGATACCGAAAGAAGGGAAGTCAGTATGTCAAAGAGATAACTGTACTCCCATGTTTGTTGCAGCACTATTCACAATAACCAAGATTTGGAAGCAGCCTAATTGTTAACTGACAGATGAATGGATAAAGAAAATATGGTACTTATACACAGTGGAGTAGTAGTTGGCCCTAAACAAGAATGAGATCCTGTTATTTGCAACAACATTGATGCAACTGTAGGTCATTATGCTAAGTGAAATAAGTCAGGCACAGAAAGACAAACATTATGTCTTCTTATTTGTGATATGTAAAAATCAAAACACATGAACACATGGAGATAGAGAACAGAAGGATGGTTACCAGATGCTGGGAAGGGTAGTGAGAAGTCATGGGAAGTGGGATGGTTAATGGGTACAAAAACAATAGTTTGAAAGAATAAATAATATGTAGTATTTGATATCACAATAGAATGATTATAGTCAAAATAATTTAATTTTACATTTTTAAGTAACTCAAAGCGTATAAGTTGATTGCTTCTAACAGAAAAGAAAGTGCTTGAGTGGATGGATACCCCATTTTCTTTGATGTGATTATTGCACTTTGCATGCCTGTATGAAAATATGTCATGTAATCCATAAATATACACACCTCCTCTGTACCCACAAACATTAAAAATACAAACAATGTTTCTTTTATCTGATACAAGCATAGTTGCCCTGCTCATTTTTGGTTCCCAGGGTTGCTACAGACATGAAGTGTGCAATATCTTTTTATACCCCTTTACCTTCAGTGTATAAATGTTTTACCAGTAGGGTGAGTTTCTTCTAAACAGTGTACAGTTGGTTCATGTTCTTTGGCTCATTCTGCCAACAGACTTTTTAAGTGAAGCATTTAATCCATATGTGTTCAAGGTTAATATTGAAATGAGGCTTTTTTTTTTTTCCTGAAATAATGTTAACTACTATCTTGTCGTTTTGTGGATTCTTTGTTCCTTTTTAAATCTGTCTGTCTTTGTGCTTTGATAAAATTCTGTCCTATTGCCATTTAATATCTTTCAGGGTCACCGTGAGTTGGCTGGAGATAAGCCTAAGTGAGGTGTGGATTTGCCACTGCTCACCAATTCCCTGCATGAAAAGAGAGGTAGCCCATGGCCCATGTCTCTAGCCCAGATGAGCCGGTGGGTGTGGGATCTGCTTTCTTCTCACTCTGCAGACCCAACAAGACTCACTCCCTCATTCTGACTGGAAGAGCAAGTTAGGACACTCAGTGAAGTCACATGCAGTGTGTCTTTTAGTTTGCAAAGCTGTTTCTGACTGTACAACTTGCTGCTTGGGCAAAACCACACCTTTCCAGCCAATCTCCTTCTGCTCTGGTCTACATCGGGAGAGTCCAGTTCCAGCGCTTATGACTAGAAAACACACCACATTTGCCTGTCAGTTCCGGCTGTGGGTTCTCTTCCCCAGCAGACCCAGCACTCTAAATTCCATCTTGAAACTCTGCAATCCCCGTGGCTGTTGTAGCTGCTAGCTTGCATGGACCCAGCCAGCTTGTTATGAGCTAAAATTGAGAATGGCATCCTCCAACTGGGTCCCAAGTCTGGAGCAATGCTTGAAGCACTTCCCGGTGACATTCCATCTTATAGTCTCCCAGCCTCTCCCCAGGTTAGGTCCAGGACTTGAGAGGGACAGGGTGCTCACCAGTGGCTTGGGTGAAGAGTTCCCCAAGGGAAAGGTGGATCATTAAAGCACACTCTCCCCCTCTCTCCCACCTTGGGGTGTCACTCACAGACCTCAGCCAGGTCCCTCAATGCAGACTGCCTGTCCACCCTCTCTTCCCTAGTATCTGACATATTCTCTTGCTTTCTGTTAAATTCTCATGGTCCTTCTTGAATGAAAGTTCACAATTGAATCTCTGCACACTATTTTGCTTCTTCCAAGTGGCTGAAGTATATTGGAAAAGTCTCTAATTTGCCATCTTGACATAGTACTACTTAACAGGAAATATTTCTGTCAGTAACAATTATATAGTTTCACATCAGTAATATCTTTCTCACAATTGATTTATCATAATTTCCAAAATGCTAATTAACTAAATGTTTTGCTATCTTCCTGGAAATATAGAAATAGAACATTTATTTTTATTTTCAGTACTTATTACTTTTTAATACAACTTAATTATGTTTATATAATTTATTCTTTTATCCCTTTAAATAGATTTTGTTTTTTACAGTGGTGTTAAATTCACAGAAAGATTAAGCAGAAAATACAGAAAAATTTCATATACTCCCTCTCCCCACATGTGCACAGCTTCCACACTATAAACATCAAGCCCCTAGTGGTACATTTATTACAATTATGAGTCTATATTGACACATCATGATTCAAAATCCAGCTTACATTAGTTGTTTCATTTTGTTTTTGTATATTCTATGGGTTTTGGAAAATGTAGACATTTATCCACCATTATGGTAACCTACAGAATAGTTTCACTGCCCTAAAAATCCTCTGTGTGGCCGGGCGCGGTGGCTCACGCCTGTAATCCCAGCACTTTGGGAGGCCGAGGTGGGCGGATCACAAGGTCAGGAGATCGAGACCATCCTGGCTAACACGGTGAAACCCCGTCTCTACTAATAAAATAAAAAATTAGCTGGGCGTGGTGGCGGACGCCTGTAGTCCCAGCTACTACTTGGGAGGCTGAGGCAGGAGGATGGTGTGAACCTGGGAGGCGGATCCTGCAGTGAGCCGAGATCGCGCCACTGCACTCCAGCCTGGGGGACAGAGTGAGACTCCATCTCAAAAAAAAAAAAAAAAAAAAAAAAAAAAATCCTCTGCACTCTGCCTATTCATCCCTTCCTCCATCCCCTCTATACCTGGGCAATCACTAATATTTTTACTTTTCCATAATTTTGCCTTTTCCAGAATGTCACATAGTTGAAATCATACACCACGTAGATTTTTCACACTGGATTTTTGAATGTTGTATAGTTGTAATCATATACTATATAGATTTTTCACACTGGTTTCTTTGACTTAGCAATATACATTTAAGTTTCCTCTGTGTCTTTTCATGGCTTAATAGTTTATTTCTTTTGGTGTTGAAAAGTATTCCATCATCTAGATGTATCACAGTTTGTTTATCCATTCACCTACTGAAGAATATCTTGGTTGCTTCCAGATTTTGGCAATTATGAATAAGGCTGCTATAAAAATGTATGTGCAGATTTTAGTGAGAATTTAAGTTTGCAGCCTGTTTAGGGAAACATCAGGAAGTACTATTGTTGGGTCATATGTGAAGTGCTATGATTAGTTTTGTGTGAAACTGCGAAATTTTCTTTCAAAGTGGCTATACCACTTTGTATTCCCACCAGCTACGAGAGTTCCTGTTGCTCCACCATCCTGGTCAGCATTTGGTTTTGTCAGTGTTCTGGATTTCGGCCATTCTAATAAGTATCTAATGGTATAACATTGAAGTTTTAATTTTCATTTCCCTAATGACATGTGATATGAAGCATCTTTCCATATGCTTCCATATGCTTATTAGCCATCTGTATGTGTATCTTCTTTGGTAAGGTGTCTTAAAATCTTTGGTCCTTTTTTTTTTTTTTTTTTTTGAAACAGGGTCTTGCCATATTGTCTAGGCTGGCCTCAAACTCCTGGGCTCAAGTAGTTGGGACTATAGGTATGTGGTCCTGTGCCTGGTTCCAGTCCATTTTCTATTGGAATTTTTATTTTATTATTGATGAATTTTAAGAGTTCTTTGTGTATCTTGAATAGCAGTCCTCTATTGGCTGTGTTTTTGCAAATTTTTTTTTTTCCAGTTTGCAGCTTGTCTTATTTTCTCAACAGTAACTTTTGTAACACAGAATTTTTGAATATTAATGAAGTCATGAAGTCTATCTCATCAATTTTTTCTTTCATAGGTTGTGCCTTTGGTGTTGTAACTAAAAAGTCATCCCCATCCGCAAAGTCATCTAGGTTTCCTGCTATGTTATTTTCTAAGAGTTTTAAAATTGTATTTTACATTTAGGTTTATGATCCATTTTGAAGAATGCTATGCATGGAATGCTTGTGTACCCCAAAATCATATTGAAACATAAATTTCCAATGTAATGGAATTTGAAGATGTGTACTTTGGAAAATGATTATCTCATGAGGATGAAGCCCTTATGATGGGATTAGTGCCCTTATAAGAAGGGAGTCTCTCTCTCTCTTTCTCTCCACCATGTGAGTATACAGTAAGTTCATATTATGGCAATGAAATTTAGCTTTCTTTTGAGATATAACAAAAAATTAGTAAACTTTGGCACCTGTTTACTCAAGAAGTTGTATTCAGCAGTAATTATTTAATGATGAAATAAATTCAGCAAAGTGCATTTGATAGCATATATAATATTTTAGATGATCTAATTGTGAGTCCATCCACTCCTCATAAAGCTATTATCACTCTCCCTAAAATTTCTACATCCAAGGGATTCATAATATCTATAAACAATCAGAGAAATAAGTAAACACAGTTCAACACTGTCAATTTAGATCTAAAAACCCATTTCCTATGGAAAAAAGTCTATAATCTCTATCAAATGATTAGTTTGCAAACCATTTCATATTACTTGAGAAAGAAAGCTTTAGGATTGTTGGCTATAACTATTTTGAAAACTCTATAACTTCTTTGAAAATTTTCTCAGCAGGAAACAGATTTATCCTTCCCGTCTTTGAAACTGAAAAGGCTAAAGTGTAAACGTATTTCTTTTGTAAAAGAAATTATTAAATATCCAAGTGAAAGCAAATCAAATCTCTAAGATAATTCCATTTCTTCCTTCTTCATTATCATTTTGCCTGTCAATTACTTTATTTACATGAAGCATTGTTTAAAACTTATTGTCATGAGAGAAAACATTTCTAAAAAGCAATAGAAAATTAGGAGGTACATAGACTGGTAAGAATGACTTGCTTCTGGGAGGGAGGCCAAGTGTCTGGGGTCTTCTCATTTTCAATTTAAAAATCTATGAATCTCTCATAATAATCTTACACAATACCTTTTGTGATTAGTTATTAATTTCTACTTTGTCCCAATATATAATTTTTGTGAAATGTTACAAATATGACCATGAACAGTTAGGCATAAGCTGTTCTAAATACTAGTATTACTTAATAAAATGTTATAAAAATACGTGAGTATATGGATATCATATCAAATATACAGATTTAAGAGATCTATTTGTAATGATGAAGAATCTGCTTATTTCTCTATGATCTATTTTTATTTACTGCACTTAAAATTTGCCCAATTCTTGACTGTAGACATTTAGGAAAACATTAACAAACTAAGAAACATTCAGAAATAGGAAACCAGAAAAATACAATATTTTGTAATTATGTCATATAAGAAATGGTTGAAGAAGTATGGAGTAAACCTACCAACTCTTCCCAAAAAGCAAAATAGGATCAATGGATAGAATTTAAAATGAGACACTTTTTCATATAACTTATAAATATTGAAGTTATATCTCTTCACTAAAACCTTGAAAAGCTGTAAATTACCCAATATTAAAAATGTTCAAGAACAAGATAAATGACTATTTATTAGAAATGGTACAGGATTAACTCACTGACTAAATATTGAATTCGGTGACCTCCAGAATACTTCAAAATTCTAAGCTGGAATTACTCGTATCATATATAGATACATTCTTAAGAATTTTTTGGAGCTCCAGTAATGTGTGTTATGCTGAAAAACAAGATTTAGACAAGTACTAATGGGCTATTAAATCATGCCCAAAGGTGTCTTCAAACCACACATCTTTCAGACTTACATTTAATTAAAAATTAAAGGCCATTTTTGGCTATTGAACCTGCTCTTCCATCAGGAAAAGCTTAGTAAAAAGTAAAATTATTCACTTCTCTTGTTAAATGTACAGCTTCAGTTAAACTTTTTTCATACCACTAACCACTTGCTCCCAAAGTTCTAATTCTAGAGACCCATTTTATTTGCATAATACTTTTTACTTTGTGAACTATTTATGGTAATACTTTTACATTTAGATAAGCTCAAAGGCCATTATAATTTTAAATGGATTTATAATCTATACATAGAAACACAGTTTTTTTTATATCATCTTGTTAAGGTGATATTCAAAAGAGCAAATCTTTATTATGAATGGAGGAATTTGTATTTTTTTTTGTAGTTTTTATTACAAACCTGACTTCCCAAAATGTGTTCATACACATACATACAATGATGTATACTTTGTAGTTAATGTAATATGCTCGTCGGAACTATTACCTATGTTTTATTTGCAAGAGAAGATTACAAAAATGTCTGTAATAATATTTTTAAGAGAAGAGCATCAAAAGGGAGCACGCTGAATCTAACAGTTCCAAGAGGATTGTATTGGAAATGTTGTAATTCGATTGTAAATTGCATGTATTAATCTTCTGGGAGCTCAACTGTTGATGGATTGAGGAATAGCGAGAGAAAAAAGAATAAAAAATTAATGTAATTCAAAAAGAAAATTGTTAGTTCCACAATGATAGGCAGAATTCGCAATCTGAATTTGAGTACAGAAATATCTTTTGTGAAGGGATGAGGATGCCAGGTGTAGCAAAAATTTGGTCCTATAAACCTTAAAAGGCATCACTGAGATGGCTCTAGTTGAATGAGCTATGATTTGACATTCAAGAGGCAATCTACCAAGTAATAACCATGTGAATTTTGCTGAGACAATAACTTCACATGCTTGTGCTCCACCCCTGCTCCAACATAGAAGAATTTGGTAACTGTTACCAGCAAGTAGAACAAAAGCTTGAGATTTGCCAAGTTGTTAATTTTTAAAATCATAGAAAGTCCTGATATTGTAGCAAACCAGATTTTAAAAAGAAGAAAAACTGTTAAACTTTTAATGAAAAACTGTTAATGAAAATATTCTAAATAAATAAGAAACAGATAATATACTATGCAAGTATTTTTTAAAATTACCTTAGTATGCTCTATAAATGGTCTAAAATGAGGTTACATATTAGCATTGGAACAAAACACAGTTTCTATGCTCTCTGGCTTAAATTAATTTATGAACAACTTGGAAATGAAAGAAAAAGCAATAGTTAGCAGTAACTAAAAATTAATTGAATTTATTAAAATTTTGAGTATATAATTAAGAATATAAGACATGTCCCTTCCTTTCAGAAAATGCATATTTTTTTCTGGAAGGATAAACCCTATGGGGCCAAAAGAAATATCGTTCAGCTAGAAGCAATCTAGACAACATCTGTAATTAAAGGAGGAAAAAAAAGCTAATATTCTATGATATTTAGCTTAGAAATGAGTCATAATTGCTGTAAGATAAAGTGACTTTTTTTGTAATCAAATAAATGCTTTTGATTATCCTTATATCTTCACTACTTTTAGAGATATCTTTAGTCTTTTAGTTAAGATATAACTTTAGTCTTCTAGTTAAGAGATATATTTAGTTTTGGGGTTTTTTTATTGCTAATACACAAGGAAGAGAATTTCTTTCACATAAAGCAAAGAATAAAACTTTCACTACATACCAAACTCTTTTTGTTTTCAGACGATGACAGTGTAGGAGAAATGTAGTTAACAGTTATTCCTGTGAGTGCCAAATATTTTCTTTTTCATTGTGGTGAAATTTAGGTTATTTCAAGTACTTTACATACATGTCACCAACGTAGTTTGACCAGTAGAGGGAACCATTATCTACATAGTCTAAATTTGAAAATGAAGTATTTTATGATCATGAAAGAAACTATCGCAGAATCTTACAGTCAATATATCAATTCCTTTTCTAAATATAAAATAAATAAACTACCTGTATGCGTTTAATGTGTTTTTAGTTTTCAAAACGAATTTAAAATCAAGCTCACTGTAACTTCTTTGGAGGCAATAGTAAAATGAGTATCTTTTATAATGTGTCTGAAATTTTTAACCTTTCCCCAAATGTGTTAAATGTCAATAATACTAAAGTAAGTATATACACAGCTATTATACCAGCATATGTTTATCTTCACATTATTATTATAGCTATTTAGCTTCATTGTTTACCAAACTACGTAAGTTCAAACTACATAAAATTAGGTGGCAGATTTATCTATGTATCTTCAATATTCTTATTTTGTAGTCAAATGAAAGGCCATGTTCTAGCTTCTAAAAAAATTGACTTTCTCACTGGATTTTTAAAAAGATAGATTTTTATATACTGTAAGAGTATAGTAAGAATTCTGTTTTGATAGAGTATAATTTATTTAATAAACAATTTTTTGTTTGTTACAGAAAAGTACTAGGAAATCTGTGTTTGCCCAGATGTTGACATTTAATAACACTGGTGTGATATTTACAGTTTGTATATTTATTAAAAAGATACTTAAAAATAATCACACACAAAGTCTTATACAATTATTCACATATTTTTGTGAATATATGAATAGCACAGCTTGACACACTCACCCTTCATATTTTTAAACATGACTCAAAATAAGTTGGTGATTAAAAGTCTCCACACTCATATTCCAAATGCTCAATTTGCTTCCCATAAATATATATGAATTAACACCTGTATTAATCAAACAAAAATATGCTGTGACTATTTACCTTTAAATAGTGTTCACCAGAGATTGTAAATGATTCACTTTTTTCACAGTTTTCAATATCTTTACTATTTAACACAGTTCTTACAATCACAGTTGTGAGAGCTACACAAACGTGGCCCTTGTTTGTATCAACCTTCACAGTTGACATTAGTAGTTCAGCGAATATATATTAACACTGACATACACCAAGCACTGAACTACTAGAGATAAACAGTTGATATAGCACCTGCCAGAACAAGCTCCCACAACTTCATCTTTAACACAGCTTAGGTAGTAAGAAATTAGCTAAATTGGTGTTCCTTGGTAAGGGAGATGTCCATACCCTTGCCACTCAAAGTGTGTTCCACTAACCAGCAGCACTGGCCTCTCCTGGGAGCTTGTTACAACTCTAAAGTCTCAGGCTCCATGACAGAGCTACTGAACCTAAATCTGCATTTTAATAAGATCCCCCAGGTCCCGGGTACTTCAAAAACACATGACATTTTGGAAAGCACAGGAAAGCACGCACCACCTCTTTGCAAAGATTTCTCCAGGACACGGGATGCCTCTAATCTTCTAGTTTCTCTAGTAATAAATATTTGTAACTTCGAAATTGGGTAGTTTTAAAAAACTACAAGAAAGTTTTCTAGATCTTAGATGTTCTGTCAATCCCAAGGAATTCTACTGTAAATCATGACTTGAGGGTGGGACATAGACCTGTTATGTAGTTTTACATGCTAGATTTAATCTTAAAACCACTGAGTTCATGTCCTTTACATGCTAGATTTAATCTTAAAACCACTGAGTTCATGAATGAAGCTGGAAACCATCATTCTCAGCAATCTAACACAGGAACAGAAAACCAAACACTGCATGTCCTCACTCATAAGTGGGAGTTGAACATTGAGAATGCATGGACACAGGCAGGGGAACATCACACACTGGGGCCTGTAGGGGAGGTGGGGAGCAAGGGCAAGGAGAGCATTAGTGTGAATACCTAATGCATGCAGATATTAAAACCTAGATGACGGGTTGATGGGTGCAGCAAACCACCTTGGCACATGTATACCTATGTAACAAACCTGTATGTTCTGCACATGTTTCCCAGAACTTAAAGTATAATTAAAAAAAAAAAAAAAAAAAAACCACTGAGCAGCTATGTATTCGTTATTTTATCTTTTTCAATGGAAAAAAAAAATTGATCAGAAATGCGTCTAAGACTACTCTCCACATATTTCTTTTCATGCTTTCCCTCTCATGTATCTCCAAAACTTTTCAGTTTAAGTAGTCACTGTAACATAAGCAGCGTTTACAATAGTGATGCAATACAAAGTTAAACTACACTGATAAGAAACTATAGTGATAAGAAACTTCATGTCACCCAGTACATAAACTTTGAGATAACAAAGCCGAGAATGAGTTAAATGTCACTGGCCGCTCCTTATGAACAGAGGAGGCAGTTCAGCCTGTGGAATACTGTGATTACTTGTTATCCACAAACCTGCACTCATAGCTCTGCTGACAGGGTAATCATCCTCATATGCAGCAATTTTTGGTGCTGTTTATACTTGGCCAAATTATATCTTCAATGTCCTGAGCAATCTCACCTTTATTATTACATGAAATGGACAGACATAAGAGCAAAAATCATGTAGAGCTAGCAAAGAAAACAGAAGCTTATCCCCCTGCACGGAGCTGGCTTTTTGTCACTTGCAAGGTGAGAGATAAACTCAAACACATCCCTCCTAAAGCATCATGTCTTACATGGAATAGAGTAGAGGGGAGATAGTAGAAAAAATGTAGTTGCATGTGTGCGTGTGTGTGTGCATGAACACAACTATTGTTCTCTGTTTCCCTGTCTTTTCAGCATTATCACAATCTCAGTGAATCAGTGTTGTGTCATTGAAGAGATGGGAGAATCTGCTACTTTATGACAGATGCAGAAACAAATTCAGTGAAGTGAGGCTAGGAAACCTGCTTACAGTTTAAACTTAGTTTACAACAGGACTCATATTCAAAATAAAGGTTCATAAAGTGCCCCTTTGTTCCACACTCACCTCCAAGACTTCTGATATAGTTTGGATGTGTGTCCCTGCTCAAATCTCATATTGACATGTAATCCCCAATGTTGGCCGGGTAGGAGGTGATTGAATCATGGAGGTGTGTTTCTCATGAATGATTTAGCACCATCCTAGTTGGTGCTGTCCTTGCGATGGTAAGTTCATTCTCATGGATCTGGTAATCTGAAATTGTGTAGCACCTCTGTCCTTGTTCTCTTGCTCCCGCTTTGGCCGTGTGATGTGCCTGCTCTCCTTTGCCTTCCATCATGAAGTCGAGCAGATGCCAGAATCCTGCTTCCTGTACAGCCTGCAGAACCATGAGCCACTTAAACCTCTTTTCTTTATAAATTACCCAGTGTCCGGTATTTCTTCATAACAATGCGAGAGCGGACTAGCACAACTATATTTTTAAAATATGTAGATTTTATTTTTCCTTCAAGGCAACCCTTTTAAACTGTCTTTGACATTGGGAGGATGGGGAAAATGCTCCATACATTAGGGACTATGGGCATGTAGACTAATTTGATTGATTAAGTAGTTATTAAGCATCTACGGTGTTTAGTGGTGAGACACATACATGAGAAAGCTCTTCACTGCTCCTCACACAGCTGATGTGTATGCTCAGGCTAAGGGTTGTCACCAGGCTACACAAACCGACCAATTCTCTCTGGTAGGAGGTTACAGTAGCCTGTCATCAAACCCTAGTGGGAGAATGTTCCTCTTTCTCCCTTATCCTTCACACTTATACCTATAGCACTGCACACACCCCTGGGAATTATACATTATCTGGGAGCACAAATAGGTTTACCTGACTTAAATGTGGTTCCTTGGAAAATAACAGATCAAGGTCCCGTGCTGACATGAAAATTTGCTTGAATTTGAGAAGAAAAGATGAGGGAGCCATTTAAATTTTGAGCACAGTATTGCGTTGTTTAAATTCCATCATTAATCATCTGTTTTTATCAAATATGACCATAAGTTTATACACTCTATTTTGCCAGGCATTGTGTTTTGCAAACATTAAAAAAAATGACCTCAGCAATTTAAGATGTATGTATTATTTGGAAAAACTTGTTATAAAACTGCAAATTAAAAATCCAATGTTTGGATCTTAGAGCTCGTTTATTTTTCCCCGTTGATAAAATGATCAGTAGCATGCATCAGCTTCCCATTCAAATCTACACATGAATCCTATTGTTTTTGAAAGAACACAGTTATAATTCTGATCAAGAAAAATCATAATCCTCTTATTATATCATTTTCTTCTTTTGACAAACTCAAATAGAAAGAGGATGGGAAGAAGATTGGCATTATTAGGGATTTTTATCTCTTAAAGTGCTTTAGCACATGCTGAAGAAATTCCAATATCTCTAGCTAAAATTCTGTTGTTTTAAATCATTCAGATGTTCACATGGAAAATGAAGCACAGATCATTTTAACACTTACAGCAAAGGATGAGTATTTGGCTGTACAGGTGAAAGAAAAGATGGAATTAATAAAGAAAAAATGACAGAAAAGGGACTGCTGATGCACTGAACAAAATATATGTTAACTTTCAACAGTGCACATGTACATAGCAATAGTATAGAATTTCATTTTTGATGCCACCATTATTGCCGGAGAAGTCCACTTTCTCATTTCTCACTTGAAATACTGCTTCTGCTCCCTGACTGGCCATCCTCCCACAAGACTCTCCCTAGTCAAACCCATCTGATGAATTGCTACAAAATGTTCTCCCTAAGAACATAATCTGCTGTGTAACTTCCTGGCTTTAAAATGCTGCTTCTCCGTTGCTTGTCTCTAGGATTAAATCCCACTTTAACCTAGGCTTTCACATCATTTGCAATTTTGCTGCAGCTTTTGTTTCAAGCTCCATCTCTCCCTTCCCACTTCCTCAAGACCTGCTGCCTGCTTCCTGAAAGATATAACTGGGCTCCCAATATTTTGAGATTTCCCAAATGAGCGAGGCATCATTTAAACCCGTTGATGCTTTAGTCTCTACCTGGAATGTTCTTTCTCCCCTTTCTCACATAGCAAACTCCTCCTAGTTTTCTGTGCAAACCTCACTTGGAAGCAAATGAGTGAGAAAGGTAACATGGCCTCAACTCTTCAAGTCACACTTAACTTTGTGTTGTTTAATTTGCAACTGTTCTTATGTTTGCAATAGTGACTATAAAGTGGTATTACAATAATCTATCAGCTTTTTCTTCTATTTCTTACACCAAATTGGAGACAGAACATGACTTGCATACTTTTCTATTTCTAATTTTCATTACTGAACACAGTATTAGGCATCTGGTTGTTTCTCCATTAGTAATTGCTCAGGGGAAAGTGAATGAAAGACTCTTAATCATTGGAAAAGCACATTCATAAAATTAAACCATTCACTCTTTTCCAATTTATTAGCATAAAATTTTGTCGCTCAATTTATACTTCAAATTTTATTTAAAGGCATTACAACTAGCGTTTATTGGCTATTTCTCATGTATGGTGTTTATTCTTTCTTTTGACCGAGAACAGTGTTATTAAAATGTCTTCTTTCCATTTAGAACCCTACTGGAGTATTAGTGGGATTTTTTCTGCTATTGAAAAATAAATAAAAATCACATTTGGCTCTTAGAGCTCTATGCAACTTTCTACACTATTTTGCACAATTATGATTAGTAGAACACTATTGAAACGATAAAATATCCTGTTATAGCTTTCAAAACTGGTATACTTGAAGTACGTTATAAAGTTATCATCTTGCACCAAGTACTTCAGAAATTGCAAATTAAATTGAAGATTAATGGTTTTAACCTCCTTCTTTTATGTGCTGTTATGGTTAATACATGATCTCAATGTACTTGGCGATGGCCTGTTGATTCAGCCTTGTAATAACAGGGAGTGTTAAAATTGTGGTTCTTTTAACATGATTATGGATTTCAGAAAACCAGAGAATCTATGTTGTTTTTGTTCTCTGGAAACTGTGATTCACCTATGTGACATAAATCCAGGTTAAAATTGCTTAGAAATTAACTGCATAAAACCAACCTATACCCTATAGGATATTATGGCTACAAATAATCTGTAGCCAAGAAGCTACCACAGTGGGATCCAGTTTCTTTGGTAGACTACAGTGGGATACTGTATCCCACTCTAGTAGCTCTCTGGCTAACATCACTCCCTTCAGATGTTTTTGGACAGACGTGACACCACTCCCACTTGTATAGTACAATGTTCAGTAGCAACATGAAAAGAGACATTCCTTTTTTGTTCTCAATGTTGAGGTGGGAGGAGTGTTTAATACTTTACCATTAGCTGTGATGAGCCTTGTAGATTTTTGTAGCTGCCCACTTGTAGATAAGGAAGTCCTCTTTCTTTTTTTTTTAGTTTGCTTATAGCTTTTGTCATGAATTAGTGTTGCATTTTGTCAAATGATATTTTCTGTGTCTATTTACATCATCATACGATTTTTCTTTAGATGGTAGTAGATTATATTGATTTTTTATGTTAAGCCATTTTACAATCTGGAGAAAAAACCAACAGGTCATGTTGTATTATCCTTTTTTATGAATTGTTGGATTGGAGTTGCTAATATTTTGTTATGTTCATGAGGAATATTGGTCTGCAGTTTTATTTTATTACAATATATTTGTCTGGTTTTCTATCAGGCTTACAGTTACTTCATAAAAGCAGGTTAGGAAATGCTCCTTCTTCCCTTAGGTTCTGAAGAGCTTTGTTTAATATTGGTATTATGTCCTTGGTAAACGATTTACAGAATTCACCACTGAAACTATTTGTGTCAGGAATTTCTTTGTGGGATTTTTTTTTTTTTAATTACAAAAATATCAGATAGAGAGCTACTAAAATTTTCCATTTCCTGATTTGAATTTGGCAAGCTGTGATCTTCAAAAAATATTCGTATTTCACCTCAGTTTTCAATTTAATTGGCATAATGTTATGATCCTTTAAATGTCAGCAGTATCTGTAAAGATGTCCCCTCTTTCATCATGATATTCGTGCCTTGCATCTTTTTCTGTCTTTAATACTCAGTCTTCCTATGGATTTAACAATTTTATTAACCATATCAAAAACTTAAGTTTTTTTGGTAAGTCAAGTTGTGAGGAACAAAATTAACTAACTTTTGACTGCCAATTTAGCTATTGTTTATTTATTTTCTATTTCATTCATTTCTGCTATTATTTTTATTATTTTATTTTTCTTTTAATTTTAACTTGCTTTTCTTTATGTATCTTCTTAAAATGGCAGCATATCATTTGTTTTGCATCTTTCACTTTTTCTAATATAAGCATTTAAAATATGTATTTTCTTGGAAACATTCTCTGGCACCCTGTTAATTTAGAAATACTGTGTTTACATAATCATTCATTTAGACATTTTTTAAAACACTTACTTGGATTTCTTCTATAAACCTATGATTTACTGGAAAATGAGTTGCTTAACTTCTAATACTTGAAGATTTTTCAGGTATCTTTTTGCCACTTATTTACAGTTTAATAGCACTATGATCAGAGAGTATAATCTATACAACTTTGACTCTTTTAAACTTATTGAGACTTGATTTATTGTTCATTCTCCGTGAATTTTCCATTTATAATTAAGAAGAATATGCTTCTTGCTGTTTGGGAATGTCATATTCTATAAATATCAATTAGTGTTGCTCCAGTTTCTATACTTTTCTTTTTCTACTTGTTTTATCAATTGCTGTAGAAAAGATGTTAAAAGTCTCAAGCTAGGTCTTGCATTTTCTTTTTGTACTTTTAGGTGTGTCCATTTTTGGTATACATGTTGGGAACTTTGTTGTTAGGGGCACACACATTTAAGATTATTGTTTTCTCGAGTAATTCATCTTTATGTAATATTAAATTTTCTTGTGCAACTTGGTTTCTGTTATCAATTTATTTCAGTCTAGAACTAACTTTTAACATTTCTTATGTTATAGGACTGTTATAGACACACTTCTAGATTTTGTAATTTTGAGATTGTCTGCTTCAGATTCGTTTTTAAGGAATACTTTCTTGGATATAGAATTCAGAATTAGCAGTTTTTTCTTTTCTTCAGCACATAAAAATGCTCATTCTTTATATTTTTCCTCCATTATTTCTTATGTCAATTCAGCCATTATTTTTATCATTGTTCCCCTGTACATATGACATCTCTTTCCTTTGGCTGCTTTCAAGATTTTCTTTTTATCATTAGCTTTCAATAGGTTGACTACAATGCACCATGGTGATGTCTGTTTTGTATTTATCCTGCTTGTGAATTACTTAATTCATTCGACTTCTAGATTATGTCTTTCATTAATTTTGTTTCACTCCTGGATATTATCTCTTCTAATATTTCTCCTGTACCCCTCTTTCTCACTTCTTTTGCTGAAACTCCAACCATATACTTGTTTTGCTATTGGATCGCAGATTTCAAATGCTCTGTTTCATTTTTAAATTATTTTTTATTTTCTCTTTTGTTTCAGTTTAACTAATTTATATTGACTTATCTTCAGGTATATTGATTGATTATTCTGCTGTCTTCAATCTGCTAATAAGCATCTGGAAAAAAACTTATTATTTGATATCATATTGTTTTTACATCTAGCATTGTTTATTGCTCTTTTATATAATTTTTATCTGCCTGATAAAATCCCAATCTGTTTATATGTTTTATTATATTATTTTACTACTTAATGAATTTTAAAAGCTTGTCTGATAATTTTAGTACCTGTGTCATCTCTGAGTTTGGATATATTGTTTCCTCTCTTGAGATTAGGTCACATTTGCTTGCATCTTTCAGTGACTTGTACATTTTGATTGGCTGCAGAGCACCGTCTTATAAAAGGCTAGTAGTGAGTGAAGTAAATGATATTTATGCCTAGAAAACGCATCCTTCTACCGTCAGGCTATGATTATGGGACATGGAATCAATCAAATCTGTAAGGCTGGATCTTGACCGGTGTTTCATTTGGTTAGATTCGAATAACTGTCAGTTTTAAATTATTGATGGGCATAGGGGTTAAGTGCCTGGAGCAGTTATGGTGCCTCAAAGACGATGTTTTTCTTAAAACTCTCTGCGTCTCTCCTGGTTGTAGAGTCATACCAAGTACTTTGTGTAAAGTCTGAGTCATCTTTCGGGTTTCCTTTGCTCTTGCTGTCCACCCTCAGACTTTCGCATGCCTCACATGGCTAGGCTTCAGCAGAGGATGCTTTCAGCTCTCCTGCCTGCAGCCTCTCTCATGATCTCTAGGTGAACGCCCCTAGAAAAGAACTGGCAAGTACGTGCAGATTCCCCTTGAGTCTGAGACTAAGGGATGTTACATTATCTTAACAACTCATACTTGGTCTTTTAAAACTGTGTTGAATGTTTAGTTGTCTTTGTCTTACCTATGTCCATTCTTTCTCCTACTGATACTCCACCAAGGGTGAAATAAACTTTGTGTCTTTTCTTCTCTAGAAGGGATTTATCACAGTTTTACAAATTTTGGTTTATTATATTTTTTGAATTATAAGCTCCCTGAAGATCTTAAATAATTACAACGTTATACGTTATCTAGCTGTTTCTCATGGTTAGGTAGGAACGATGTTCTTTTGTCACTTGCATCGACCTAAAAAGAAGCAGATGTCTCCTGGATTGCTTTTCATTCCCCACCATAAACAAATTTATTCCTATCTGTTCACACACAGGTTGCATAAACATAATATTGAATTTCAATGGGAAGAAACTTCTAATATAGTTTAGCATGAAAACCTGTTAAAATTGAACAAGAATAAGAAAATAAAGCTGAGTTTGGTTATGTTTGTAACCAATGCAACTGAAAGACAATAAATCTAAAAATCTGTCAAAGTCTGGGACCTCAAGATTTGTATTTAATCGAGCAAATATACATAATGGGTGCCTGTGGGATTTTGGTGTAAACCTAAATTGCTTTCGACACTCTTGGTCCAGAATTAGACACTTTTTTCCCCAGTGGAAAAATGGGAAACAGTATCTTCCAGCAAGTCAGTCATCCATGATCAGCCAGAGGTTAGGTCAAAGCCATCACTTTTATTATTTCTCTGACAAAAGGAACAAGGCCTATGGAGACTTTTCAATAAAAGAAATCCATCTTAGTCCATTTTCTGTTGCATATAGGAGATAACTACAACTGGGTGATATATAAACATGGAATTTATTTCTCACAGTTTGGGAGGCTGAGAAGTCCAAGGGAGAGGGACCACATCTGGTGAGCGCCTTCTTGCCAGTGAGGACTCTAGGGAAACTTGAAGCAGCACAAGATATCAAATGGAAAGGGAGCTGAGCATGCTCACTCAGGTCCCTCTTCTTCAGCTTACAAAGCCACCATTCTCACTCCCAAGAGAACCCATTCACCCATGAATCACTTAAATCCATTCATGAAAGCAGAGCCCTCATGCTACAGGGACCTCTTAAAGACCCCACCTCTCCATACTGCCACATTGGGGAATTACGTTTTTTTCTTTTTCTTTTTCTTTTTTTTTCGAGACAGAGTCTCGCTCTCACCCAGACTGGAGGGCAGTGGCCCCATCTCGGCTCACTGCAGGTTCGGCCTCCCGGGTTCCCGCCATTCTCCTGCCTCAGCCTCCCGAGCAGCTGGGACCACAGGCGCCGCCACCTCGCCCGGCTAATGTTTTTTGTATTTTTTTAAGTAGAGAAGGGGTTTCACCGTGTTAGCCAGGGTGGTCTCTATCTCCTGACCTCGTGATCCGCCCTCCTCGGCCTCCCAAAGTGCTGGGATTACAGGCGTGAGCCACCGCGCCCGGCCAGATTAAGTTTTAACGTGAATTTTCGAGAAGACATTCCAACCGTAGTGCTATCTTTCTCTAGAAATCTAGGACAGAGGTTTGGGTAAAGGCAGAAGAAAATACATCTATGCTGTTTCCTATTCTAATGATTTCATATCAAATATGCTCTTCTGTTTTAGCAGCTTATATATCACGAGTACTATATTTAATCAGCCTTACAAAAGATAGGAAGGAAATTGAAACCTCCTTCAACTTTAAGATCTATGAGGCTTGCTCAGTAATTCAGAACCAGCTGGGGGAAATTAGAGACTGTGATCTATAAGGAATATTGTGGGTAAGCGGAGCGCAGTGGCTCACACCTGCAATAACAGCACTTTGGGAGGCCGAGGCAGGCAGATCACAAGGTCAACAGATCAAAACCATCCTGGCCAACATGGTGAAACCCTGTCTCTATTAAAAACACAAAAAATAACCGGGCGTGGTGGCGCTTGCCTGGAGTCCCAGCTACTTGGGAGGATGGGGCAGGAGAATCACTTGAACCTGGGAGGCAGAGGTTGCAGTGAACTGAGATCATGCCACTGCTCTCCAGCCTGTTGACAGAGTGAGACACCATTTCAAAAAAAAGAAAAAAAAGAAATATTATGCTTGTGTAAATAGCATTTGGCTGTTATTCTCACCCCTCCTCAACACACACACACACACACACACACACAGAGAGAGAGAGACACACACAAAGGCACGCACACACACTCATTTATCTATCTTTTGAACCTCCACATTGAGAGCCCAGAAACCACTAATTTCTGAATTTAAAATGATGTATTTATAGATATAACATTTTATCCCTTTTAAATTATCTTTTAAGAATAATTTCAGTGGCGGGCGCCTGTAGTCCCAGCTACTCGGGAGGCTGAGGCCGGAGAATGGCGTAAACCTGGGAGGCGGAGCTTGCAGTGAGCTGAGATCCGGCCACTGCACTCCAGCCCGGGCTACAGAGCGAGACTCTGCCTCAAAAAAAAAAAAAAAAAAAAAGAATAATTTCAATCAAAATCTTTCATTGAGTGGCCCCATGAGGAAATATTCTATGTGTTTTTTTCTTTAGTGAAAATGTAAGGATAAAATCCACGAAGAATACATGCATTGCAATCAACTTGTTTTTCCCTTCTTTGCTGCTTCAATGTTCAACAAATAAAGTAGTGTAGAAATATTTTAATTTAAAATAAAATCATGAAAGGTCTTCTATTAGTTTGCAAAACAGATTTGTTGCTTTCCAAGTAGTCTATTTGTCAAATTATTTTAAAAAGGTATTGCAGTGTCCTTGAAACCACCTTACAATACTGTAGCTTGTTTTTCTGCTGCACTGCCTATTTGCTAAGATGCTTTAGAAACCAGAGGACTGGGGGAAGTTGTCTTCATTAGTAGTATTTTGCTTGTAATAAATTATTTTTAAAATTGCTTAAATTTTTAAAAATTGTTAAAACAATTTCTTATGACAGAACAGCCTTTACAATGATGATTTTCAAGTGGAACATTTGTGGCAAAGCGTACTGTCTTTTTTATTAGATGTAGTTTATAATAACATGTACACATGTTTTTGCTCTATCCTTTGTTATCTGTTTTGTTATTACATTGATTTATATGATTTTACTACATTTTCTATATTCATATAATTAGGTAGATGAAAATCAACTCAAAGCCACCAGCTGGGGAAATTCTGTACAAAACGATCATTTAAATGTGTTGGTGTTAAGACTGATAAGGTGTATTTATTGTTATTGTTTTTCATGTCAGCCTTACAGAATCTTAAGAGACAAGATACATTTTTTAAAGTATTTAGAGTTAGAGTTGGAGCTATCTGTATGTGTTTGCTTTCACCTTATCCGAGAGTTACTCGTGTGTTCCAAGGGTAGCCTGGCTTACAGGTAGAGTTGGGGTACTGAGAAGCAATAGAAGTAGCCAACTGTTTAGCAGTAGCCTCAAGTAGTGTTGAAATGATTAGTATATTACTAGTTGAAAATATCTTCATTAACAAAAAACAAATCATAACCTCTTCCAACAATCATGGCATAAATTTGGTCATATTTCTTTGTCTAAACTCTCCCTGCTTAGTAACATTAGACAAAGGACTGAGTTTTGGCTCATTGAATTTAACTGGCTAATCTTTATTGTACCCACTTAAAATAGTTTATGCTGCTTGAATAATTGCTCCACATATTTGAAATTATACTATTAAAGAAAATAAGAGTTCATGAATGTGGCAATCAGTTTTTTCAAACCTAAGCGTATGTATCTCAGGAAGATTTTTGTACCTACGAAAATATAAAAATCATTCTCATTTTTTCACCAGGATAATCCTGGAAGTTTTCATTAGAGGAAATTATTGTCTATAGTATACATTTATCACACAGATGTTCATTTAAAATGGTAGATTTTTTGGCTATATTTATATCAATTTATATTATTTAGTACCTAGACCAATATCACACATATATATACACACACACAGATATACACATTTATAAGTAAAAATAAACCAATAGAATGATTTATTATACTATGCAATTTATGTAAATCCAAATATAGAAATATGTATTAATGTTACTGTTCTAGAAAAACAGACTGTATACAGTTTTGAAGAATATAGTTCTATTTGTAAAATAAAAAAGCAAATTTTAAAACTTACAATAAAATAGAGCTCTTAAATGACCAGGTAATGAAGAGATGCCCTAAAAAGTGTTGCTCTGCTACGAAAACCATGGATAGTAAAGTTCTCTGGAGACACTCCGAGATTTATTATTTGCCTTCTGCAGTGAAGAATTTATTTTTGTGTAGCTCAGCATTTATTTTTGTGGAAGGAAAAATACATAGATTCATGAAGATAATATAAATTTAACCAAGAAGAAATGTTTATAATCAGGGTTAGTGAGTAGAAAACCAGCTGGGATGTTGACGCCATCCAGTTTTCAAGTCTAGCTGCAGAAGCAATAAGGAATGTCTGCTACTCAAAAGCAACAATTTGATTGCCCTTTAAGTCCAATCACATTAATATTAGCGTCAAGAGTATAGTCTATTCTCCTATCTTTGCATTTTCCCTGGGTCAAATGAACAACACAGATTCATGGCAATAACCTCCTGGCTGATTTTGGCCTAGAGACTCTCCCGTTCGTTACCTTCTTTAGTATTTTCATCCCGGGAAAACGAATTTCAATTCTGTTAAAGAAATTCTTGTTATTATGCTTCTTTGTCTCTCTGTTGTATTTTTTTTAATGTAAAAATTTTCCTTCTGTCTTCTCTGAACGTGTTTCAACAGACAACATCGCTTTTTATATTCTGCTGCTTTTAAGTAGGTGGTTTTTATGCTGTTACATTAAACATTAAAATACTATAATGTAAAATTTCTGAAATATATGGTGATATTTATGGTGAAATGTTATTAATACCTAAAACATTTTGATTAGTTATTTCCATTCACATTTAATCGAAATATTAAGATGGTCGAGAAATATGTTTTTCTAGAACTTCAAAATTGATTATCTCACATTTATACTTTGCTCTTAAGTTCCAGAAAATCAAAGTCAGAGCATTTGCACAGTAATGCCAGTCCCCAGTACTTTCTTTTTTTTTTTTTTTTTTTTTTTTTTTTGAGACAGAGTCTCGCTCTGTCGCCCAGGCTGGAGTGCAGTGGCCGGATCTCAGCTCACTGCAAGCTCCGCCTCCCGGGTTTACGCCATTCTCCTGCCTCAGCCTCCCAAGTAGCTGGGACTACAGGCGCCCGCCACCTCGCCCGGCTAGTTTTTTGTATTTTTAGTAGAGACGGGGTTTCACCATGTTAGCCAGGATGGTCTCGATCTCCTGACCTTGTGATTCGCCCGTCTCGGCCTCCCAAAGTGCTGGGATTACAGGCTTGAGCCACCGCGCCCAGCCCCCAGTACTTTCTACATATCCTGCATCCTTGTCAGTTATTAAATCAGTGTGCTTCATTTTCCCAGCGCAGACTTATGCTACTGCTGAAGTGATGTGAACAGTTGAAGCAACTGCTTGAATTTTGCCTGAATTTCTCAAATAATCCAAGCAGAAATAGAAAGTTGGCTTGAAGCACTATTGTTATCTCTTCGCAAGTTGAGTCATCCCCAAGTCTGTCAATCAAATGTTCTGTCTGTTAGACGGTTCCACTCTCTTAACCACTATTGCTCAAAATGTCTAGACCTCATACATTTTCTTATTTTATTCTTGGAAACACTCTTTAAAAATATAGGCTTCACTTTAGATAAAGAATATATATATAACAGAAATGTACTCTGGCACACATGAATTTATTGCAAATAAAATAATTTATTAAACATTTCTATAGAAAAATTCCCAACCCTTTACACTAACCCAATTACATTTTCTCTACTACGTAAGTCATTATGAAAATAGGCATACTATACATGGCTATAAATTATCATGAATTTCTAAAGAAACATTAGGATGTACACACCGAAATATGTTAGTATCTTCAAAGTAGTCATTTTTAAAGATTGTGTTTTTATCCAAAAGTGGCTATAACTTTGCAGAAAAATTATTTTGAATATTTTTGGAGAATCAACTTGAATATCTGCTATAGATTCATTCAAAATCTATAATTCTTTTTCTATAAAAGGTATAGTTAGTCATCAACAACCCTATGTCCCATATTCATTCCCATCAGGGATTTTTTTAATGTTAAAATTATAAATTTGAGCCTGGTTACCTGGAAGCTCCTTATGTTATCCATCCAAATTATGATCTCCTTCAAATGTGACCAATATCCTGATTTTTATTTTCAGAAACTACTTTGCCTTTTTATGATTATTATCATTCAAGTGCCCATCCTTAGATTACTGTTTAGCAATTTTAAATTTAGTAAATAATTTAGTAATTAAATTTAAAATAGTAAGTTACACTTAAATAAAATAAAAAAATTTTTTGACATTTATTTCAAGTGTCTCTTAAGCAACAGACATTTTTATCCCTTTATTAAAATTATTTTTCATTAATTATTAAGTCATTTAACATATAAAACTTTTCATAGTCTACAAGTTGCAGATTGCATGCTTCTCGTGTAGTGCAAAATGCTACATTGTTCTCCCTATTTCCTATAGACTGGCAGCAGGATCCAGACACTTCATCAGAATCAAGTTTGATACCTTTGACAAGACCATGGGTGGTGATGTGCATATAATGTGATACCGTGTGCGCGCGCACGCGTGTGTGTGTGTGTGTGTGTTTGTGTGTGTGTGTATTTCAGGAGGCATATCTCTCCAGTTTGGGTCCTTTCTGGTGTTGGCATCTGTTGCTGTCTGATGCTTAAATGGGAGTTGTAAAATGATGATATTCTATTATTTTATTTTCATTTACTGACTGTACTAATTTTATTTTAAAAATACATAATTTTTAATCTATTATTTAGTCACAGAGTAGTAAGAAAGGCAGGATAAATGCTTCGATGCTTTTATTTATCAGGAGGCCTTGCCAATTATAACAACTTCTTGCTTCTTTGAACCCAGGGAAAATAAGCTGGCCTAGCCTCTTACAGGATAAGAAACCACCTGGAGAGAGGGAGCCAGATGACTTCCAACATGCAAATGAGGTTATCTTGAATCATAAAACCTCCTTCTCCCACTGGCTACCAGCTGACTTCCAATGTACGAGTTTTCCCAGAAAAGACCAGCAGCAAGAAACCACCCAACAAATGGCAGGGAAACTGTATATACTGTTTATATATATATGAGATATCTATATCTATCTATCTATATATATATGATGCAACCTAACAGAAATCAACATATTTGAATGAGAAAACCCCAATGAAGTGGCAGACTCAAAAAATGATTAGCAACAAGAGAAAAATGTAAGCACACACATATATGTATTTATATGCACACACATATATATGCACAACATATATCTGTATATGTATTAAATATACACACATATATGTATGTATTAGTGAAAGATAACTTTTGTTCAAGAATCAAATTTGGAGCTAAAATTTAGAATTCTAAAATTCTAAACGAATGTGAATTTAGATAGTCTAGATTGTTTGAATTATAATCCAATACAAATGGAACTTCAGTATTCAGTTCAGAGGAGACAATATCGTACCTTACCTTTTGATAGTGAGAGGTTGATGAAACAATCAATCTTACTGATATCTCATATCTATAAAATGTATAATAAGTTGTGCTTCACTATAAGAAATCAGGTCTTCTTTAAAGGCACATTAATAGTTGCATTCCTAGAAAACAATAACTAATTTTTGTCTTTACTCAATGTTATCACAAAAAAAAATCCTTACATAGGTACTTAGTAACTTTTAGAAATATACAGAAAGTTTGATCAGAAGCCATACCCTATCATAGAAATAGAAAAAATAATCTTTGTTATGAGAATTTGATTATTTATGAATTGATAACTAATAATATGATTACATTACCTCTCAAGAATAACCTGGAGATTAAACAAATTATCCTTACCAAAGTGAAACCAGAAACAATGAAGAAATGCTGTGTGTGAAACCTTGTAGATCAAAGGACACATCATGGGTACAAAGCAATTTCCTAGATTTTCTAGAAAATTATGCAGTGAGAAAATGTTTCATGTTATTTCTTAAGATAATGTGAGAACTCCTTCAATTTTATACTTCAATGATCTTAGACCCTTTCAAAATGCACAAGTTATTTCCTGTGCAGAAGCAGATCTATATTTGTTTGGTCTAATGATATGTGTGCAGCTGATTGCATTATATTCTTTTTATAAAGTTGATATTAAAGGGGGTAGTGAAAATTAAGGTATTCATCTTAAGTCTTTTTTAATACAAATTGGATTACACACAAGGAAAATTTCTGATGCTACCATTTAAAATAACATTTATTTTATTTATTAAAAGCTCCACACTACTTTTTATCATTTTTCATTAGAAATATTTTTAACCTGAAATGTAACAGTACAATATTTAGCCTGATTTTAACAGATCAGATGTGCTAGTGTTCACCATTCAAAGCCGGCCATTAGCACATTGCCCTTTCTCAAATGGTGTTTGTAAAACGTTTTTTGAAATTGTCTTCAAGATGTTTTGGAAAATGGCAGCAGTGGTGGCAGCATTTTGGGGGGGGTCTTCCGTAATCTACATACAAGCAGAAAGAGTGATTAGAGAGCTAAATTAAATGTTCAAAATTTATAACAAAACTAGATGGCAAAGTATTCCCAAGAACTGCAAATTATAAGGTGGCAGGATTAAACTGGCAATACATGGTAATTATGTGCTATATCCACCTGTGTGGAAGAAACCAGAAGGAAGCAATGGGAAGACTGATAGAAAAGAGAATATGGAACCCCCAAATAGCTAACTGTTGTGCACTAGAAGCCATCAGAGACCAACTGGCAATTAGCAGCTGAAAGAGGTGGGGGAGTTGCTCCCTCTAATAATGGGTGACTACATGGAGTCCATGGAAAGATGTGAAGAGGCTTGGACATTTGATAGCTTGTGAACTCTTGAAACTGACCAGCCAAGATGCCTTTCTATAAGATCACCACACAATCTGGAGTAGAACTAAATTAAGCAGGACAGAGATGAAGGAATAAGAAATAGCCAGTTGAAAACAGGTTAGAACTTATGCCAAATAATTTCACAAAGTAAGCTGTCATCTTTTAAAACCTAAACAAAACTTTCCTAAAGTTGGGAAAGCTATCTCATCTAAGCCCTCTTCTAAGAGTTTATGAACATTAAAACCACATATATATAAGCAGCAGGAAAAAAAATGTCAAATTTCACATGAAGTTGTTATAAGGTAAAAGGAATAAAGAGGAAAATTACTTCCCTACAGAAAATAAAAGCCCACCAGAAAGTCAGGCTCAACACAAAAGAACAGATCAAAACTCTATTGTACTATTTCAATATAGAGTAAAATATATTAAGAACAATGATGCAACCTAACAGAAATCAACATATTTGAATGAGAAAACCCCAATGAAGCGGCAGACTCAAAAAAAGATTAGCAACAAAAGAACAGTGTTTTGTATATGGAAACTAAGGTAGAATAGAAAAAGAGAATAAACACTACAGGTAGTGCTCTATTAAAAATATAAGCTAAAAGGAAAATAAATTAAATATCAAAAATAGTGAGTTGGGAGATCAAGTCAGGCAAATTACTTGAGTCCAGGAGTTTAAGACCAGTCTGGCCAACGTGGCAAAACCCATCTCTACTAAAAATACAAAAATTAGCCCGGCATGGTGGTGTGCGCCTGCAGCCTTGGTGATAGAGCCAGACCCTGTCTCCAAGAGAGAAAGAAAGAGAGAAAGAGAGAAAGAGAGAAAGAGAGAGAGAGAGAGAGAGAGAGAGGGAGAGAGGGAGAGAGGAAGGGAGGGAAATATAAAAACCTAGCCCAATTCATGGCTCATTTGGCAGCAACACTGAGACGCTTTACACCAATAGACCCTGAAGGGTCAGAAGGCCGTCTTATTCTCAAAATTCATTTTATTACTCAATCTGCTCCTGGCATTAAATAAAACTCCAAAAATTACATTCCAGCCCTCAAACCCCACAACAGGACTTAATTAATCTCGCCTTCAAGGTATACAATAATAGAGTAGAGACAGCCGAGTAGCAACATATTTCTTAGTTACAATTTCTTGCCTCCACTGTGAGAGAAACCCCAGCCACATCTCCACATAAGAACTTCAAAACGCCTAAGCCACAGTCGTCAGGCATTCCTTCAGGATCTTATTTCTTCTCCTCCAGGATCTTACTTCAAGTGCCAGAAATCTGACCACTGGTCCAAGGAATGCCCACAGTCCGAGATTCCTCCTAAGCCATGTCCCATCTGTTCGGGACCCCACTGGGAATCGGACTGTCCAACTTGCCCAGCAGCCACTCCCAGAGCCCCTGGAACCCTGACCAAAGGCTCTCTGACTGACTCCTTCCCAGATCTTCTCGGCTTAGCAGCTGAAGACTGATGCTGCCTGATTGCCTTGGAAGCCTCCTGGACCATCACAGACACTTTGGGTAACTCTTACAGTAGAGGGTAAGCCCATTCCCTTCTTAATCAATATGGAGGCTACCAACTCCACATTACCATCTTTTCAAAGGCCTGTTCCCTTTGCCTCCATAACTGTTGTGGGTATTGCTGGCCAGGCTTCTAAACCTCTTAAAACTCCCCCACTCTGGTGCCAACTTGGACAGCATTCTTTTATGCACTCCTTTTTAGTTATCCCCACCTGCCCAGTTCCCTTATTATGTTGAGACATTTTAACCAAATTATCTGCTTCCCTGACTATTCCTGGACTACAGCCACATCTCATTGCTGCCCTTCTTCCCAACCCAAAGCCTCTTTCGCATCTTCCTCTCATATCCCCCAACCTTAACCCACAAGTATGAGACACCTCTACTCCCTCCCTGGCAACTGATCACACACACATTACTATCCCATTAAAACCTAATCACCCTCACCCCACTCAACGCCAATATCCCATCCCACAGCACGCTTTAAAAGGATTAAAGCCTATTATCACTCCCCTGCCACAGCACGGGCTTCTAAAACCTATAAACTCTCCTTACAATTCCCCCATTTTACCTGTCCAAAAACCGGACAAGTGTTACATGTTAGTTCAGAATCTGTGCCTAATCAACCAAATTGTTTTGCCTATCCACCCTGTGGTGACCAACCCATACACTCTTTTGTCTTCAATACCTTCCTCCACAACTCACTATTCCATTCTTGGTCTTAAAGATGCTTTTTTCACTATTCCTTTGCACCCCTTGTCCCAGCCTCTGGACTGACCCTGACACCCATCAGTCCCAGCAGCTTACCTGGGCTGTGCTGCTGCAAGGCTTCAGAGACAGCCCTCATTACTTCAGCCAAGCTCTTTCTCATGATTTACTTTCTTTCCACCCCTCCGCTTCTCAGCTTATTCAATATATTGATGACCTTCTACTTTGTAGCCCCTCCTTTGAATCTTTTCAATAAGACACCCTCCTGCTCCTTCAACATTTACTCTCCAAAGGATATTGGGTATCTTCCTCTAAAGCTCAAATTTCTTCACCACCCATTACCTACCTCAGCATAATTCTTCAGGAAAACACACGTGGTCTCCCTGCCGTTCATGTCTGACTGATCTCTCGAACCCCAATCCCCTCTACAAATCAACAACTTCTTTCCTTCCTAGGCATGGTTGGATACTTTCGCCTTTGGATATCTGGTTTTGCCACCCTAACAAAACCATTACATAAACTCACAAAAGGAAACCTAGCTGACCCCATAGATCCTAAATCCTTTCCCCACTTCTCTTTCCGTTCCTTGAAGACAGCTATAGAGACTGCCCCCACACTGGCTCTCCCTGACTCATCCCAACCCTTTTCATTACACATAGCCGAAATGCAGGGCTGTGCAGATGGAATTCTTACACAAGGACTAGGACCTCACCCTGTCCTTTTTGTCCAAACAACTTGACCTTATTGTTTTAGGCTGACCGTCATGTCTCCGTGTGGCAGTTGCCGCTGCCCTAATACTTTTAGAGGACCTCAAAATCACAAACTATGCTCATCTCACTCGCTATAGCTCTCGTAACTTGCAAAATCTATTTTCTTCCTCACACCTGACACATATACTTTCTGCTCCCCAGCTCCTTCAGTTGTACTTTTTGTTGAATCTCCCACAATTACCATTGTTCCTGGCCCGGACTTCAATCTGGCCTCCCACGTTATTCTGGATACCACAACTGACCCCCATGATTGTATCTCTCTGATACACCTAACATTCACCCCATTTCCCCATATTTTCTTCTTTCCTGTTCCTCACCCTGATCACACTTGGTTTACTGATGGCAGTTCCACCAGGCCTAATCGTCACTCACCAGCAAAGGCAGGCTATGCTATAGTATCTTCCACATCTGTCATTGAGGCTACCACTCTGCCCCCCTGAACTACCTCTCAGCAAGGCAAACTCATTGCCTTAACTGGAGCCCTCACTCTTGCAAACAAACTACGCGTCAATATTTATACTGACTTTAAATATGCCTTCCATATCCTATACCACCATGCTGTTATATGTGCAGAAAGAGGTTTCCTCACTACACAAGGGTCCTCCGTCATTAATGCCTCTTTAAGAAAAACTCTTCTCAAGGCCTCCTTACTTCCAACTGAAGCTGGAGTCATTCACTGCCAGGGCCATCAAAAGGCTTCAGATCCCATTGCTCTAGGCAATGCTTATGCTGATAAGGCAGCTAAATAAGCGGCTGGCTTTCCAACTTCTGTCCCTAATGGCCAGTTTTTCTGCTTCTCATCGGTCACTCCCACCTATTCACCTGCTGAGGCTTCCACCTATCAATCTCTTCTCACACAAGGCAAATGGTTATTAGACCAAGGAAATATCTCCTTCCAGCCTCACAGGCCCATTCTACTCTGTCATCATTTCATAACCTCTTCCACATAGGTTACAAGCCACTAGCCCGCCTCTTAGAACCTCTCATTTCCTTTCCATTGTGGAAATCTATCCTCAAGGAAATCACTTCTCAGTGTTCCATCTGCTATTCTACTACCCCTCAGGGATTGTTCAGACCCCCTTCCTTCCCTACACATCAAGCTGGGGGATTTGCCTCTGCCCAGGACTGGCAAATTGACTTTACTCACATGCCTCCAGTCAGGAAACTAAAATACCTCTTGGTCTGGGTAGACACTTTCTCTGGATGGGTAGAGGCCTTCCCCACAGGGTCTGAGAAGGCCACTGCAGTCATTTCTTCCCTTCTGTCAGACGTAATTCCTCAGTTTGGCCTTCCCACCTCTATACAGTCCAATAACAGACTGGCCTTTATTAGTCAAATCACCAAGCAGTTTCTCAGGCTTTTGATATTCAGTAAAACCTTCATACCCCCTACCCTCCTCAATCTTCAGAAGAAGTTAAACAGACTAATGGTCTTTTAAAGACAAACCTCGCCAAGCTCAGCTTCCAACCTGCAACTTACAAAGGACTGGACAATACTTTTACCACTTGCCCTTCTCAGAATTTGGGCCTGTCCTCAGAATGCTACAGGGTACAGCCCATTTGAACTCCTGCATGAATGCTCCTTTTTATTAGGCCCCAGTCTCATTCCAGACACCAGACCAACTTGGACTGTGCCCCAAAACCTTGTCATTCCTACTATCTTCTGTCTAGTCATACTCCTATGAACTGTTCTCAACTACTCATAAATACCCTGCTCTTGTTTACACTGCTGGTTTACACAGTTTCTCCAAGCCATCACAGCTGATATCTCCTGGTGCTATCCCCAAACCGTCACTCTTAACTCCCTCTTAAAGTAAATTAATAATATTTGCTGGCAGGGCACACTCCAATACTTTCACCCTGATGAAATCCTATTCTTTACTTTTATACTCATTCTTATTCTCGTTCCCATTCTTATACCACCCTCTACCTCTCCCCAGCTATGTCCACCACACTATCAATCTCATTCACTCTCTCCTAGCTGTTTCTAAGCCTCCTTTAACAAAAAATTGCTGGCTTTGCATTTCTCTTTCCTCCAAAATTGCCGAGGCCTCAACTTATTCACTGCTAAAAAAAGGGGACTGTATATTTTTTAATGAAGAGTGTTAGTTTTACCTAAATCAATCTGGCGTGGTGTATGACAACATAAAAAAATCTCAAGGATAGAGCCCAAAAACTCACCAACCAAGCAAATAATTATGCTGAACTTCCTTGGGCACTCTCTAATTGGATGTCCTGGGTCCTCCCAATTCTTGTCCTTTAATACCTGTTTTTCTCCTTCTCTTATTCGGAAAATTGTGTCTTCTGTTGAGTTTCTCAGTTTATCCAAAACCACATCCAGGCCATCACCAATCATTCTCTTCGACAAATGCCCCTTCTAACAACACCACAATATCACCCCTTACCACAAAATCTTCCTGCAACTTCATCTCTCCCACTGTAGTTTCCCACGTCACCCCTAATCCCACTAGTAGAAGCGCCCTGAGAAACACTGCCCATTATCTCTCCACACCACTCCCCAAAATTTTTCGCTGCCCCAACACTTCAATACTATTTTATGTTGTTTTTCTTATTAATATAAGAAGGCAGGAATGTCAGGCCTCTGAGCCCAAGCTAAGCCATCGTATCCCCTGTGACCTGCAGGTCCAGATGGCCTGAAGCAAGTGAAGAATCACAAAAGAAGTGAAAATGGCCTGTTCCTGCCTTAACTGATGACATTCCACCATTGTGATTTGTTCCTACGCCACCTAACTGAGCCATTAACCTTATGAAATTCCTTCTCCTGGCTCAGAACCTCTCCCCCTGAGCACCTTGTGATCCCCGCCCCTGCCTGTAAGAAAAAAATCCCCTTTGACTGTAATTTTCTACTACCCACCCAAATCCTATAAAATGGCCCCACCCCATCTCCCTTCACTGACTCTCTTTTCAGACTCAGCCCGCCTGCACCCAGGTGATTAAAAAGCTTTTAAAAGATTAAAATTTCTCACCCAAAGCCTGTTTGGTGATCTCTTCACACGGACACATGTGAAAAAGAGTGCTTAAAACTTTCCTCTCAGCAAATTTTCACTATAAAATATAATATTATTAGCTAGTCCTTGTGCTGTACGTTAGATCTCTGGATTTGTTCATCTTACATAGATGTAAGTTGGTGCCTTTGATCTGCACCCTTTCATTTTCTACCTCTTCCCACCCCTGGTCACCACAGTTCTACTGTCTCCATGTATTTATTGTTCTGTTTTGTTTTCAGATTCCACATATAAGTGAGATCCTGCAGTAATTTTCTTTCTCTGTCTGACTTATTGCACTTAGCCTAATGTCCTCCCAGTTTATCTATGTTGTTGGGAATGGAAGTATCTCCTTTTTTAATGCTGAATAATGTTCCATTGTATATATATGTACCACAGTTCCTTTATACATTCACCTGTTGATAGGAACTTAGATTGTTTCCAGATTTGTTTTTTATTTTTATTTTAGAGACATAACTCACTCTGTCACCCAGGCTGGAATGCAATGATGTAGTCATAGCTCACAACAGCTTTGAACTCAAGGACTCAAGGTATCCTCCTGCCTCAGCTTCCCCAGTATTTAAAATCACAAGTGCATACCTCCACACCTAGCTATTTTTTATTATTGATTTTTTGTAAGGGTGGGGTCTCCCTGCATTGCACAAATTGGTCTTAAACTCCTGGCCCCAAGCATTCCTTCTGCCTCAGCCTCCCAAAGTGCTGGGAGTTAAGCCATAAACGACTATGCCTGGCCCAACAGCTTGGCTATTGTGAGTAGTGCTTCAGTGAATAAGGGAGTGCAGATACCGCTATGAGGCAGTGATTTTATTTTGTTTGGGTATATACCCAGGACAGGGATTGTTGAGTCACACAGTTAGTTTATTTTTTTAAAATTTTTTGAGGAGCCACCATACTGTTTCACATAATGGTTGCGCCAATTTATATTCCCACCAACAGTGTACAAGGGTGTATTTTTTTCTCTCTCTCTTTCTCTTAACAACAATTGTAATTTCTTGTCATTTTAAAAATAGCCATACTAAAAGGAGTGGGATGATACCTTGATGTTTTGATTTGCATATACCTGACAGTTAATAGTGTTGAGCACCTCATCGTATACCTACTGACCATTTTCTTAAGGCTAGTTCAGTGACCTGTTGGCCATTTTTTATGTTTTCTTTGGAGAAATATCTATTTAGATCTATTTAGATCCATGGCTCATTTTATTTATTTATTTTTATTTATTATTTGCTATCAAGTTATGAGAGTTCCTTATATATTTTGGATATTAACTCCTTATCAGATATATCATTTGCAAATATTATCTCCCAATCCATAGACTGCTTTTTCATTTTCTTGATTGTTTCCTTTGCTCCACAAAACTTTTTTAGTTTAATGTAGTCCTACTTGTTTATTTTTACTTTTTTTGCCTGAGCTTTGGTGTGATATCCAAAAACAGTCATGGCAAAGGCCAAAGCCTTTTCCTGTTTTCTCCTAGGAGATTTACGGTTTCATGGCCAGTATAAGAATCCAGGTTAGTTCCTTTGCATGTGGATATCTGGTTTTCCCAACAGTATTTATTGAAGGTACCATTTGTTATTTTCTGTACTGTGTCTTCTTGGTGGCCTTGTCAAAAATCAGTTGACTGTATATACTTGGTTTTTCTATTCTTTTCCATTAATCTGTTTGTTTTTATGCCAGTACCATACTGCATTGATTACTATAATTTTGCAGTGTAATTTGTAATTCATAATATAAAAATCAGGAAGTGTGAGGTTTCCAACTTTGTTTTTCTTCATCAAGATTGTTATAGCTATGTGGGGTCTTTCACAATCCATACTAATTTTAGAATTGTCTTTTCTATTTTTGTGAAGAATGCCATTGGAATTTTGTACTGTGTATCTTTTGACAATTTATTTTAGGTTTAGTTATTAATAGTTTTGTTTTTTAACTCTTACACATCATCATTAGAGTCCTAGAGTATTCCAAAAAATGGCACTTTTTACTTACACAATTGCGTTTTGTACTTTCATATGTTTAATGTTATTAGTTAGGAGCTTTTTGTTGCAGTATAAAGAACTTCCTCTAGCAATTTCTGCAAGGCAAGTTTAGTGGTGATATATTCCCTGAGTTTTTGTTATTTTTGGATAGTTTTTCTCACTCATTTCTGAAAGACAGCTTTGTTAGATAAGATATTCTTGGTGCAAGGTTTTTTCCTTCAGCACTTTGAATATCTTATCCCACTCTCTTCAGCTTTCTAAGCTGAGAATTCATGGACAGTTGTATTGGCATTTTAAATGGTTTGGTAATATCTACCCCTCCAAATCTCATGTTAAAATGTGACATCCAGTGTTGCAGGTCGGGTCTGATGGGAGATGTTTAGGTCATGGAGGAGGTAAATGGCTTGGTGTAATTTCCATGGTAATGAGTGAGTTCTCACTCAGTTCTCATGAAATCTGGTTGTTTAAAAAGTCTGGCACCTCCTCCCCGCTCTTACCTACTCTCTCTCACCATATGACATCCCTGCTTCCCCTTCACCTTCCATCATGATTGTAAACTTCCTGAAGTCTTACAAGAAGCAGATGTTGGCACCATGCTTATGGTACAGTCTACAGAATCATGAGACAAAATAAACTTCATTTCTTTATAAATTACCCAGTCTTAGGTATTTCTTTATAGAAATAGATGTGGACTAACACAGAAAATTGGTACTGAGCAATGGGACATTGCTATAAAAATACTGAAATGTGGAAGTGGCTTTGGAACTGGGTAACAGGCAGAGGTTGGAAGTGTTGGAGATCTCAGAAGAAAGGAAGAAAAGGGAAAGTTGAAACTTCTTAGAGACTTATTAAGTGGTTGTGATCAAAATACTGGTAGAAATATGGGCAAAGACAGGCTAAGGTCTCAGATGGTCATGGGGAAGTTACTGGGAACTTCAGTTAAGCTCACCCATGCTAAACCTTAACGGAGAAGTTGGCTGCATTGTGTTCACATGCTAGGGATCTGTGGAAGGTTGACTTAAGAGTGATGAATTAGGGTATCTTGGCTGTAGCAAAGTGGTCAATATGTGACCTGGCTGTTTCTAATGCCTACAATCAGATATAGGAACAAAGGGATGACCTGAAGTTGGAATTTGTAATTAAAAAGGAGGAGGAATGAAAAATTCCTGGAAAATTTGCAGGATTGACTATACGGTAGAGAAGAAATTAATATTTTCAGGAAAGGAACACAGGTGGGCTACTGAGCAACAACTTCCTAGGGAGAGATTTGCATGCCTAAAAGGGAGCCAAGTGCTAATATTCAAGACAATGAAGAAAAGGCTTTGAAGGCATTTCAGAGATCTTTGAGACAGCCTCTCTAATCACAGGTTCAGAGGCCTAGGAGGAAAATAGTATTCTGGAAACCAGACATATGGCCTTGCCACCTTATTCAGCCTCAGCTCACTGTTCCCTGAATCCAGACCACTCTGGCTCCAACCTTGCCTCAAAGGACCACAGATATAGTTCAAGCTGCCACTCTGAAGGGCATAAGCTACCCTAAGTTCTGGTGGTTTCCATGTGATGTTAAGCCTGCAAGTGCATAGCATGTAAGACTTGCTTGGCAGTTCCAGCCAAGGAGGCTTGGCAGGTTCCAGCTAGATTTCAGAGGATGTATGCGAAAGCCTGGATGTCCAGGCAGGAGCCTGCTACAAGAATGGAACTATGGCAAAGCGCCTCTACTAGGGCAATGCTGAGGAGAAATGTGGAGTTAGAGCCGCCACACAGAGTCTCCACGAGGGCACTGCCTATTGGAGCTGTGGTAACGGGGCTGCCACCCTCGAGAACTCAGAATGGTAGAGCCACTGGCAGCTTGCATCCTGAGCCTGGAAAAGCCAAAGGCACTCAACTCCAACCTATGTGAGCAGACTGGGGAGCTGCACTCTGCAAAGCCACAGAGGTAGAACTGCTTATGGCCTTGGAAGCCCGCTCATTGCACCAGTGTTTGCTAGATTCAGGACATAAAGTCAAAGGAGATTATTATGAAGCGTATATATTTTTAGGTATGTGAGATATTTTGATAGAGGAATACAATGCATGGTAATCACAGGGTAAATGGGGTATGCATAATTTCAAAGATTTATCATTTCTTTGTGTTATAAATATGCTAATTATACTTTCATTTACTTTAAAAGGCACAATAAATTATAGTTGACTGTAGTCACCTATTGTGCTATGAAACACTAGATTTTGTTTATTCTATCTAACTATATTTTTGTACTCATTAACCATTCCCACTTGCCCCCTTGTCACTCTTTCCAGTCTCTGGCAACCATCATTCTACTCTCTATCTCCATGAGTTCAGTTGTTTTATTTCTGAACTCCCACAAAGGAGTAAGAACAGGTGATGTTCGTCTTTCTGTACCTGACATATTTCACTTAACAATGCTCCAGTTCCATTCATGTTATTGCAGATGATGGGCTCTCATTCTTTTTTATGGCCAAGTAGTCCTCCATCATGTATATGTACCCTGTTTTATTTATCCATTTGTCTGTTAATAGATATTCAGTTTAATTCCAAATCTTGGCTATTGTGAATGATACTGCAGTAAACATAGGAGTGCAAATATCTCTTTAATATACTGATTTCCTTTCTTTTGGGTATATACTTAGCAGTGGGATTGCTGAGTAGTTCTGTTTTTAGTTTTTTGAGAAACCTCCGAACTGTTCTTCGTAGTGGCCGTATTAATTTACATTTCCAGCAACAGTGTGTGAGGATTCCCTTTTCTCCACATCCTCACCAGCATTTGTTATTACCTCCTTTTTGGAAAACAGCCATTTTTACTGGGATGAGATAATATCTCATTGTAGTTTTAATTTGTATTTCTCTGATGATCCTCGATGTTGAGTGCATTTTTATATACCTATTCTCTATTTGTATGTCCTCTTTTGAGAAGTATCTATTCAGGTCTTTTGCCCATTTTTAAAACAGATGGTTAGATTTTTTTTTTTCTTACGGAGTTTTTTTGTGTTCCTTATATATTTTGGTTATTAATCACTTGTCAAATGGGTAGTTTACAAATATTTTCTCCCAGTTCATTGGTTGTCTCTTCACTTTGTTGATTGTTTCCTTTGCTGTGCAGAAGCATTTTAACTTGATGTTATCCCATTTGTCTGTTTTTGCTTTGGTTGCCTGTGCTTTATTGATAGGTGTCTTGTTTTCAGCTATTGTAAATAAGATTACTTTTTTGGTTTCTTTTTCAGATTGTTCACTGTTGGCATACAAAAATCAATACATTTTTGTATGCTGGTTTTATATTCTGCAACATTATAGAATGTATTAGTTCTAATAGTGTTTTCATGGAGTTTTTAGCTTTTCCCTAAATATAAAATTATGTCATCTGCATAGATAATTTGACTTCTTCTTTTCCGATTTAGATGCCATTTATTTATTTCTGTTTTCTGATTGCTCTAGCTAGGGCTTCTGGTACTGTGTTGAATAACAAAGGTAAAAGTGGACATTCTTGTCTTGTTCCAGATCTTAGAGAAAAAGTATCTAGTTTTTCCCCATTCAGTATGATACTAGTTATGTGTCTGTCATACGTGGCTTTTATTGTGTGGTAGTATGCTCCTTTCTATACCTCAGGTTTTTTAAAGGTTTTTATATGAAGGGATGTTGAATTTTATCAAATGTGTTTCTTCATAGTTCAGTCTTGGCAGCATATATGAATTTAAGAATTTATCCATTTCTTCTAGGTTGTCCAACTTATTGGCATATAGTTGTTCATAGTCTCTGATGATCCTGTGAATTTCTGCAGAGCATCAATTGTGATGTGTCTCTTTTTAAAATCTCAAATTTTCTTTATTTGAGTCTTCTCTATTTTTCTTAGTCTGATTGAAGTTTTATTGATTGTGGTCATTCAAAAAACCAACTTTTGATTTTACTAATATTTTATGGGGTTTTTTTGGTTTTAATATCATTTATTTCTGATCTGATCTTTATTATTTCTTTTCTACTAATTTTGGGATTGCTGTGGTCTTGCTTTGTATTTCTTTAAGATACATTGCTGGGTTGTTTATTTGATATTTTTCTGGTTTTTGATGTAGGCACATATTGTTATAAACTTTCCTGTTATTACTGCTTTCACCGTATCCCATAGGTTTTGGTATGTTGTGCATTCATTTTTATTTGTTTCAAGGTATTTTAAAATTTTAAATGTCCTTAACGTTTGTATTCACCCATCAGTTATCAAGGAGCATATTGTTTAAATTTTATGTGTTTATGTAGTTTCATGTGTTTGTATAGTTTCCAAACTATAGTTTGTATAGTTTCATGTGTTTGCATAATTTTCATGTGTTTGTGTAGTTTTATCCGACTCTACAAATAGTATAGCTGGATACCATTTGTATAGTTGGATAAAACTACACAAATATTCTTTTTTTAAAATTGTACTCAGAGAGGATACTTGATATAATTTCAACTTTTTTGAACTTTTAAAGACTGTGTTTTGTGTCCTAACATATGGTCTATCCTAGAGAATGGTCCATTCTTCTCCTTCGGGAGAAGAATGTGTATCCTGCAGTTATTGGAAAAAATGTTCTTTAAATATCTATTAGGTCAGTTTTGTCTACAATACAGATTAAGTTTGGTATTTCTTTGTCAGTTTTCTGTCTGGTAAATATGTCCAGTGCTGAAAGTGGGGTGTTGATGTCTCCAGCTATTATTTTATTTGCCTCTTTCTCTCTCTTTAGTTCTAATAATATTCACATTATATATCTGAGTGTTTCAGTGTTGAGGTATATATATTTAGAATCGTTATATCCTGTTGCTGAACTGATTTCTTTATCATTATATAACGACCTCCTTTGTCTCTTTTTATAGTTTTTATCTTAAAATGTATTTTTAAGACAAAACTTAAAAAATTTTCTGGACAATTGTGTTCCAGAACACAAGTGTGAATATTTGCTATACATAGTCTAGCTCTGGGGTGCAATTTATATAGACAATTATTGCTGAATTTTTAGGTCTAGGTTATTTATTGGAAATATGTGAGTTAAGTTTCCTGGTCAATTTTCTTGAGCCTACAGTCTATTCATACTATCATTATATTTCATATTTGCAATAATAATGAATATGAATATTGCAACACTAGAAATTAACTAATACCAACATAGAACACTTAACTGAATCCTTAATAGTTGATTCATACTGTTTTGGAAATTGTGAATTTTGGTGTCCTGAAAACAAAGAATAGAAACAGGAAGTAGACAAATCATTTTACAAAAATTTAGAAAAGAGCTTTCGAATACATATTTCAAGGGCTTTAGCAATTGCTGCTGTAACTTTCTTGTGTGTCTGAAAATATTCTTTAAAGCATAGTTTCTTTTATTAGGAAGTACAGAGTTACTACATCCTCTAACAGGGAGTGCAGCCTCATTGTATGAGGATGGGAGTTAATCCTAGAATTTCTCTTACCTACATTTTATGTGATCATTTCCTTTTGAGAGAGAGTGAGAGATTCTGAATGATTTTTCCATATTAATATTTCTCTACCAGCTTCAACAGGGTCAGCAATAGTGAGAGTGTGACTTGGAGTTCCTGAGGTTAAATAGCTTAAAGTTCTGAGTCATCCTGGTAAAATTCTTCCAGCTAGTTCACCTCCACAGACACTAAAAACCATGCTCACCATAGCTGCCTAATAGAGGTCATCAGATCCTTTATCTCTGCTTAGGTCGGTCACCAAGAAAACTCTATGTTCCCAGGGATCCCATCTTACCTAGACTTCTACTCTCTCAAGAGCTCAGTGAATTTTCTGGTTTTCTGCTCTCAAGCCCAAGAACTCTCCTCTTCCACACTCGGTGGAACTCACAGACCTTCAGCTAACCCTCCTGGTTAGTTCATTACCCCCTGAAGTCCTTTCAAATGTTGGCTGTTTTGTCTCCAATAAAGCCTAACCATTAGGCCTAGAGATAGATGAGGCCTTCTTCCATCTTATTTTTCAGACCATTATTCCGTCATCTTCTCTTCTAACATCAACTCCTTTGAAGCTCATGCCATGAGGCTGCACTCCCCGTTTCCCCTCTTTATAGCGATTAGCAACTGACTTCTAGAGAACTCCAGATCATTTCTGCAAGAAATAATATGGAATGATTGTACCAGAGTTTTAAAATGATTTCAATACATGTTAGAGAATCTTGTTAATATCCTGGTTCCTCAGCTTTTAAACAACTTCACTTCTAGTTCATTTATCCTGGACCCAACTTCAGCCACTCATTCCCACAGTTATGCATTAGACTGCGTTCTGACTATTAACTGCAGACCTCTCAATTTTCTTAGATTCTCTTTGGGGTCTTTATAATTATTCCCTTACAGAAACTCTCAGATTATTTGCATCTCATACTCTATCATACTCCTTTTGAATCTTCAACCCTTGTTAAATTCAAATCCCTATCTACTCTGCAATGGTCTCCAAGTCATCTAATACACACAATGATACTGACTAGCATCATTTCAAATTCATTAAATGTATCCCTGATAATTTGAAGATGATCTTTAGCTTCAGCTAAGAAGCCTAATACATTTCTCTAGTCAGTCATTCTCACTATTTGCCAGATGACCATTTTACTATTTTCTTTCTCTCTAAATGTGGGAAACCTTCTGCCAGTTCCTCATTCTCAGCTAATACATTTCTTTTTATATCACTGATAAAAAGAAGCAATAAGATGACTTTGCTTTTTGATGTCACTAAAAAGAGAAATTCTACATGCTTTCCCATGAAGCTACCAACCTGCAGAAAGGTGATTACGCACTCTTACTTTCCTCCTTCTGCAGTGTGTGCCCTTCCATCTGATGTGACCACTCTGCTGCAACGAAGCACATCCACTCTTCACTTAAGGACGTCAATTCTGAAAATTTTTACCCAATATAATCAATTTTCTTTTCTATTGTCTAAGTCATATCAGCAAGCACACATGGTATTATAATTCTAGTTTTCAAAAAAATTGTTTTACATCCCACTAAAATTATTATTTCCATCTCATCTCAGTTCATTCCTCACTTATAATAAAACCTCTTAATTTTTTTTTCTGTACTCAATGTTTGTGATTCCTGACTTTCCATCCTATTATGAATCCACTTGTTTCCAACTATTAATACTTCATAGAAATTGCTCTTGTCCAAGTCTCCAATCATATCCATGTTGTCATATTCAATAGTAATTTTTCTCAGTACCCATTTTAAGCTATCAGTAGCATCTGAAATAATTGTTCGTCTTGAAATACTTTAGTCACTTGGCCTTTGAAGTTATTCTAGCTCTTAAGCCTCCTCCTAATTCACAGTCTACGTTGCTGCAAAGCTTTTATCCTTCTAACCTTTAAATGTTGTATTTACCCAGTAGTTAATTCACGGATTCTTATGCTCTCTACATACATTTACATTTTTAGTTTATCTAAATTACTTTTTGGCTTAAAATACTGTCTTTAAGCCAGAGATTCTCAAGCTTATATCTGTAACTCAATCCTGCCCTAATCCCTGTACATGAGACTCACATACCCAACTGCCTATTCAATAATTGAGATTTTAGAAACTTCAAAATTAACAGGGTTGGAGTTTTAAAATTTATTCTCATGTCTTGCTGCCAAAGTCTACTCATCCCTGAGTCTTTTCTGACTTAGTATATTGCTGCTGTGTTTTAAAACAAGCTCAGGACAAGAGGCTTGGTCATCATCCTTGACTTCTCTTTTTCTCTCACATAAGCACATGCAAATCCAGAATCTAATCACACCATTTTATCACCGCTCACACCATCATAGCCTAAGTAATTGTTATATGTTACTTATGTTATTGTAATAACTTCCTAATAGTTTTCCTACTTCCAATTTCACTCTTCCACCCTCTATTGTCCCATGGGCAGATGGAGTAAGCATCATTTAAATTTATTTATTTCATTTTACTTCCTTAAAATGTGTTGAATAATTGATAAATGAATATATAAATACATAAATTATCTTTGGGAATAAAGGGTGTAAAAGAGAAAAAAGGAGAGAAGAAAAAATGTGTACCCCAATAATTCTTTAAGTAACTGAGGAATATTAGAAGATAATGGTAAAAGGATAATGTACTATAATGTGATTACATTAATAAAATTACATGGAATTGAATATTGTCCTGGTTTTGTACTACTTTTATTGTGTTATCTTTGGTTCATTATTTTTCTGTGAGTCTAAGTTTTTAAACTCTGGTAGGTAGGATTATAACATGGCCCTCATAGTGTACATGCACTGATGTGCACACGCTTTCTCCCTACTCAAACACTAATATAAACACTTCCATGAAGAGATTTTGCAGATGTAATGAATATCCCAAATCAGATGACTTTAAACAAACATAACCTGATGAGCCTAACCAAATCAAGTGAGGCCTTAGAATGGACTCCTGATGATGACGATTGGAAACACAAAGGCAATTTTCTATGGCTGAATTCGAAGATGGAGGATGGCATGTGTCAATAAATGCAGGTGGCTTTTAGGAGCTGACAAAAACCCCCACCTAATAGCTAGCAAAGAGGTAGAGTTATCAGTTCTACAGTCACAAAATACTGAATAAAGACACAATCTCATGACTTTGCCTGAAGGCTCTGAATTCCAGAGGAAAATGCAACCTGACTTACACTTTGATATTAGCTTTGTTACACCCAGAGAAGAGAACTCAGTCCCACCGTGCCCAAGATTCTGACCTACAGAACTGTGGGCTGATAAAGATGCATTGTTTTAAGCCACTACATCGGTGGCTATTTCCTATGCAGCAATAGAAAATGACCACATTAATCTCTAAAATAGGGATTTTAATAACATCTTTTTTATGCAACCAAGGGAAGGTAGCACTTATTTTTTAAATAGAATTTGCATAGTACCTCTAAATTTGAAGAAAGAAACTTGTAGAGAGAGATATTGGTAAGACTTTCAGCTGGCACAATGAAAGATTATAGACTAGGAAATGAGAACAATAGCTGGCTCTAAGGATGTTAATATGCCTCATGGAGCTGGGGCTGAGTATGCAGAACTCCTGGAATATGAATACATATTCATCATCAAATTCTATTGCAGGATATGTTTTATTTTTTTGAAAATGTTCTAATATACTTAGTGAATCTACTTTTTGCAATACCTTCTAGATTTTGTATAGAAAATGAGAAAAGCTACTATATTATTTGACTCTGACCATGTGGTAGGTACTATACTAAATACTTAAAATGTCATTTTTAATTTAAACAAAAGCAGATAATTAAAATTAATAATCGTCGTAGTCTGTTCTCACACTGCTATAAAGGACGACCTGAGACGGGGTAATTTATGAAGGAGAGAGGTTTAATTGACTCACAGTTCTGCAGGCTTAAATGGAAGCATGGCTCTGAGGCCTCAGGAAACGAACAATCATGGCGGAAGGTGAAGGGGAAGTAAGACACTTTTTATGTGGTGGCAGGAGTGAGACAGAATGAAGGGGAAGGTGCCATGCACTTTTAAACCATCAGATTTGTAAGAATTCACTCACTATCATGAGAGGAGCAAGAGGGAAATCTGCTCCCAGAATCTCATCACCTCCCACCTGGTCCCTCCTGAGACACGTGGGGATTCCAATTTGAGATGAGATTTGGGTGGGGACATAGAGCCAAACCACATCAACAATCAAGGCTGGATTTGTCTCATAAACATCACCATACCACCAAAAGATGCCAGAGATTCTAGTGCTCAAAGGAAAATGGTTTCTCAAATATAAAATATTTTTTAAGTATTGATGCACAAAATGGCGTTTTAATATTGAGTCATTAGAAATCATATCTTAGAATGAGTTCACAGTCAGTTCAGTTGCCATTATATATCATTTTGGCTTAAGATTTATTGTCAGAAATGTCTTTAAACTGTGGCTCTTTTCCATGCTCAAGAATACCCTGAAAATCAAGTTCAGAGTTTCCACCTGGTAGACATTTTATGCTCTCTGATAATTTTCTCAAGTTCATCCTCCATTCTCACATCTCCTTTTAACTAGGTCCAATCTATTTATTCAGTGTTTTAAGTTTATTATTATACACATTCATTTCTAGAAGTTCTAATTTTTATATATAAAATATGATATTTTATATTATAATCCCTTTTTATATTTAATCAGTGAAACATTTTAACTTTATTATTTCTCACCAGTTGAGAAATAGTTTTTATTATAAAACTTCTTGAGTTCGGAATTCTATTCTTTTTTATTTCTGCTGACATTTCAGAAGCATCATTTCATTGTTTAAGTTTTTTAATTGTTAGCTCATGTTCGATAGGAATTTTAAATTTTTCCTGTGGTTTTCCTATGCTCTATAGATGGTAATTGTTTTATAGGATGATTTTTTTTTTTTTGGTCTGTTTTTCATTGGCATCTTAGGATCTTCACAGTTCCATAACTCACTGGTTAAATTCTTCACCTAGGAGACCAGTAACATGGGTGATATAACCTGGATTCAATGTCAGAATATGCAGAAAAGACTAGGGCTTTGATTTTTAATGGGTCTACTTTTTCCTTTATGAAAACATCTAGGCAGTTTCAAACTTCTTTATTACTTCCTTGGATAGACAGAATACAAATTAACTTCCTCTATGTGGACAGGACAAAACGTATTTCTTCTCCTGTGGGCATTGAAAGTTTATCTCCTTGCCCCTGAGGCTTTTGTCTGATGCAATATGTGTTTATGTAACAATAGTTTGCAGGATCCCTGCTCAGACCTTAAGCCTTCTTCCTTTTCATACCCATAAATATCTTTCTTTTGATTATGGCTATATATTATCAATCCTCTTTCATCCATTCCACGCTTTCCCTGGAACCAGAAATCACTGTATAATTTAAGTTAAAAAAAAAAAAAAAGGAAGAAGAAGAAGAAGAAAAGGTTGGGGAGTGTCTGAGCTATTGTATGAATGATCTTAGAAAAATAAATTTAATCTTTCTGAGCTTGAGCTTTCTCACCTGTAAAATAAAAATGCTGTTTTCCATTTAGAAGGGTTATGGGAAGATGAAGTGAGGATGTCTTATTTTCATTCTATTGTTTGAGGTTACAGCCAGTTAAAGGTCCATTTTTAAACCTAGGAGGTGGCCGTCTCACAAAGATTTAGATAGGGCCTGGGTGTTCTTTCTTAGAAATCACTGGGACTCTGGATAGGCTGTGAAGAGAAACACAAGTACTGATGATACAGTATCATTACTTTACGGAGAACTTCCAAGTGGGAAACTACGTCTTCAGACATTTAGGAAACAAACTCAAGCAGAAAGTGATAATGTATTGGATCTTAATGACATGTGTTACAGGCTTGAAATCCTATACAATAAAACTGTCTTCTCCTACATCTATTAGGTTAAAGAACTGCATATTAATGTTGTACTGGAACCTGCACTACTGGTTCATGAGTGCCAATTGTTAAATATTAGGAAATTTTGTGAACCAATTAGTAGAATGAAATTGACCAAAGAGGAAGTAGTCATACCACAGAAGTTAACAAATACCACAAATCAGGACACTGGTAGATTAATTAACTTGGAACTGCTTTACCAGCCAACACTGCATATAAAAAATGATAGTTATACAATTCCCTCCTATTTAATTATATTTCATTTGACTTTAGTTCTAACAAATTTTTCTTATTTTAACTATTTAAACTACAGTTATAATTAGGGAGAAGAGATTTATATATCAAACTGGAGCAATCTGAGGAGAGTCTGAAAACCTAGGATACACCGAAACCTTAGAATTACTGTAGATCTCATCTCACTAAACTAAATACTACTATGATTGGCTGAAATTTTGGCTTTCCCTACATGCAACAGGGCCCCATTATAAAAGCGTGTTGTTTGAGGAGGAGCTATGAAAGTTCTCAGACTAGGTTTGGAGATCTCACAAAAACCGATTGAACATGCCTATGAAAATGATTCTTATTATTAGATAAAATGAAATTCAAATATGTGGCAAATACAATTTCCTGAAATATTTGTTCAGAGGAAATTACTTATACCATTATAAAACACTCTCCCCCAATAATTTATTCTGGTGTATTTTCCATCAATATTTTGGTTTCCTGTTATAAATGTAGTTAAAATATCCAGTGCATCCTGCTATCTGATTTCCATCACACTAAAGGTACGTTTGACTAATGACTACTTATATAACTTCTTGTTTTACAATATCCTTTCTAATCCTAAATCACTCTCAAAGCCAGTAACAGGTTCTGATGTGTCATGTCACTCAGCATAAAGCTCCTCATGTATTTTTGATGCCACTCAGACTATGGCACGGAAACTCTCAACCTAAAAATCTTACTGTGAACTTTCCAAGGAAATAACTTCTGTAACAATGAGGATTTTTTCCAATATTTTTTGACCTATACTTACTTTTGATGAATAACTCCCTAATAGCACCTAATACAACAACATGTAAACCACTCGTTGCACCCTTGGGGTTCTTTGAATTCTTCATACATTGTTATCTCCTTAATTTTGAGCAGGTATTTATATTTAATCAGAATTATGTAACTGTATTTTCCATGTATTTACTTTGAGGTGCCCTAGTCACCCTAAATATACATTTCTGCTTTGCCTGACCAGTAAGCTAATCCTGAAGGGGCCATATATTTTTAGTATTTTATATTTTATCTGGTCAAAGTGTCTAAAATGAAGATCAATACCTAGTGGGCAGGCAAAATATGTTGAAAGATTCTTCTTACTTGTTTGTCAAATATGTGTAATAGATATACTAAGTCTAGGAGACACCGTATGTAACTGGAAGAATCATCAATTTGTAGCTATGAAAATGGAACATTGCAGTATGGCTTTTTCTTTTTAGGAATCATTATGCTTTAAAGGAACCAATAAATTTATGCTGATATTTTAAACATTTTCAATAAATATGGCATGTCCAGACCCACCAGGTTGGCCAAATTGCTCAAGTTCTCTTGTTAGTCTGGTCTTATAATTACAGTTAGTTTGGTGAAAGGAATTGTTGGTGCATATAGAGGTTCAAGAAATTGGGCCGGGGCTCTGTAACAGAAAATATGAGAGATTTCAGAAAGTCTGAACTTTGGAGCTGAGTTTATCAACAAGTGAGGCTAAGGTCCAGACTGATAAGAAGGTGGAATCATGGAGAGCTGAAAACAAATACCGGGACTTGGGGAAAGGATTCTAATATCCTGGAAAATAGGGTTTATGTACTAAACAGGATTGTCAGTTCAGAAAAGAAAATCATACTCTAAAAGAGAATCAAAGCAGAGTTAATTTAGCAGAGACGGTATCACATTCAGGCACTGGAAAGCAGGGTAAGAAATCAAAGTAATGGCTGGCATAAGACTGTCGTGCTCTCTAGATGCTTGCCAAATATAGGGCTGTGAGAGTCTATAGATCAGAGTTAAATGATTTTATTTGGGAAAGAAAAGCAAAACAAAGGCAGACAATATAGAAAGATTACTAAAGTCTTGTTACACTGGTTGCAAATAAGATGATGCTACAAAAATTCTTTGGAAGGTGAAAGATACACAAATTTGATAGATATATGAAAAGTTCTTCACAGATATTTATCTCTACCTCTTCCTTATCTTGCTCCAAGTTCCACAATTTATTCAGAAGACAGAGACAGAATCAGTGAGTAAAACAATATTAGCAGACTGGTCATTAGTATATTTTAGGCTTGAAAGCATTTGAAGCTTTTAGCATATCTAAATATATGTAACTATTAAACTATTAAAAGTGTTTCTGATCAAAACATATGCTTTCAGATATACACCAGTTCAGAAAGTCACTTTAAACTTCTTGAGAAACACACATTTTATAGACATCGCTAAATACTAAGCAGTACACCAGAAAGTTATTTCAATTAATCTACTCAAGTATATAAATGGTTCTACTAGTTAGACTTTCATAAGAAAAAGTGTCCATAAAATCTCAACAGACTTACATATATGTTTCTTCATATACACACCTTATTTGCTCAGCTTAAATTTAACTAATAGTTTTCTCGAGAAAAGTTTTAAAATAGGAATTATTCACAAATTGCAAAGAAGTGCTTCTAATCAGTAGATCATGTTGTGTAAAAATAGCTATACTGGGAAAAGTAACTTGAAATATACCTTTTAATTCATGAAAGTTTTTAAAAGTACCATACATGTGTAAGTTAGCTTCATTGTGTATTAAAGTGGGAATAACCTGTGAAAATACAGTGTTTATTAGGATAATAGTATTTCAATGTAAAAACATTTTTATCCCCCAAATTTAGATTTTTTAAAAAGTCACATAATTCAAAAATCAAAATAACCTGTCAGTGTATCTTTCATTTTTATTTCATATAAAAAGAATTTATTCTCCAAAAAAGCAAATTATATGTTTGATATTTACATATAAAATATTTTGGTTGCCTTTTATAAAACCTATTAAGATATAAATATTTATACATATAACCTTCCATTAATATTAGTCTATTTCAATTGTAAGAAAAATATACAATTTTATCAGATAAGGTGGAAAATAGGGCTAATTATCTAAATAATATCCGTGCACCCCCCGAACACATTCTCTTTCAAGTGTCTTATTTTCTGAAAAATGGTCTGTTAGCTATTCCCACTCATTTAATCTACTTAGATTATTAGGGTAGACACTGGTTGCATTAAACAAACAAAAATCTATGGTCACATTACTGTTATTTTACTCAAAGAGCAAAAAAAAGAGAGAGAGAAAGCTTTGCAAAATGTTTTAAAAATCTCAATTGTTTAACATAGCATAGTAACAACCACATACACAAACAGGGAAATAACAAATATTCATCCAAGAAACTCATAAATATCTTTATTGTTTCAAATAATGAATAAAGGGCTATAATTTTAGACAAGTTAAGTATGACACATGCAAGACCATGATGTTTAAAATAACTGCCAACCTGATTATTATAAATAATCAAAGATAAATTGTATCATGCCAACATATTAAAAAATATTTTAAAGTATTGGTTAGGGTTATTAAATAAATAGTTAATTATAAATAATGACAGCTAATTTATATATTAACTAGTTGAATACAAAATAACCATAATACAGAGAAGTGACCAGTAGCATGAGACATGTACAGATAATCAGAAATTAAAATATTTGGATGTAAAGATATTAATATGCAATACCTACCACACTTCAACATAATTTAAACTAAGTCATTTGAATTAAGGCTTTATCAAAAAGACATATTCCTAATTCTAACCCTGGATACATCTTTATTCTTTTGAAATCAGGACAATGCTTAGGGATCTTGATTAAAGATAATAAAATTGCAAGAATAACTATCATGCCTGTGTTGACCTTCTAATCCCAAATGTGAGGAAATAACCTTTACCTAGAGGCTCCAACACTTTAAATGGAAAGTAAAATATTTCTAGATGGAGAAGGATTTTGTAGTGAGTGTGGCTGAAGAACTAAACTGATGATGTTGAAAAAGAATAGAAGGAACTGTATGAAAAAATCTGTGCAGAAAGAAGATGAGCTGCTCATGAGCACTGATTACTCTTGACATTTATATTACCATAACTGCGAATGTGTATAACTTAAGCATGTGTCAAAACTTTCCTGGACTCCTCTGCAGCAACCTCCTAAATCTTGCTTCCTCTGCAGTGCCCCAAATCTTCTGCTTCAGTTACAACTACTAACACTAATCATGACAATTAGCAGGTGACAAAATATGATTCTCCATTGCCCATTATTATTGGCCAGGAATTAGCACCATTAGTGCTGCTATTAAGCACTGATCTGTCAGTCTTTATTCCCAACCCATGCAAAGGATAACAAAACTGAACTCACCATAAAATGGAAAAACACTTATTTTTACTACTTAAACTTTCTAAATGTCATTCATGCTACACATACCGTGACAATATCTATTTCTTTTCTCTGATTCCTTTTCCTCTCTCTAAGAAGACTTGTTTTTAAATGCTTCACCAATATGTAAAATTGATCTTTGTTATCCTTTTTCCTATTACCTTCGTAGGTACTGACAGAATAGAATTTATCCCAGGTCACCTTTGTTTCAAACTACAAAACTCCCTTCTACACACCCATGCTTGTCAGGTTTTCTTCTTCATATGAAAAACGGAATATCAAACATGATCTGTTGTTATTAACTCAAATTTTATACATGACTAATTCGTTTAGTTGGGCAATTTACCTACTATACTTTGCAACTGAGTGTTATTATTTATGGTTTTATTTAATTTTTAAAGTAAAGAGCATTAAGAGCAAGAGACATCTGTCAATTATTTTTTTCAAGCTAAAGAAGGCAAAGAAGAAAATGATTATGTTGTCATGGAAACTAGTAAAATATAACAAAAACATTCAAATTCTGTGAAGCCAAAACTCCAAAAATAGTGTCATTAAAGGGGATAATCGAACTATGTTTAGGAGAAGAGAACGAATATTCTCAAGACAAAAAATAAAATGTAAGGTATAAAAAAATACAATGAACACAAACTGGTAATATGCTTTTAATCTACAGAAAATTCTGATCTATAAAGGAAATAGAATATACATGTGAGGTTCAAGAATGAATATTTTAGAAAGTCCGTGATTCCAGATGTTTGACTCTTAAATATTCTTAACATCACCATATTACAATACAATGATCTCTCTTGACAAAAGTGGTAAAGACTTTTACAAGATCTGAGGCATACTGATAAAAATTACTATTTATTTATTTATTTATTTATTTTTGAGACAGAGTTTCGCTCTTATTGCCCAGGCTGGAGTGCAATGGTACGATCTCGGTTCACCGCAACCTCTGCCTCCCGGGTTCAAGCGATTCTCCTGCCTCAGCCTCCCGAGTAGTTGGGATTACAGGCGTGCGCCTCCACGCACAGCTATTTTGTACTTTTAGTAGAGAAGGGGTTTCTCCATGTTGGTCAGGCTGACCTCGAACTCCTGACCTCAGGTGATCTGCCTGCCTCGGCCTTCCAAAGTGCTGGATTTACAGGCATGAGCCACTGCTCCTGGCCTCCTACAATTTAAAACTGATACAAAATAAATGGTTTTAATTTCTGACATTTTAAAAATCATATTACTGGCCGGGCGCGGTGGCTCAAGCCTGTAATCCCAGCACTTTGGGAGGCCGAGACGGGTGGATCACGAGGTCAGGAGATCGAGACCATCCTGGCTAACACGGTGAAACCCCGTCTCTACTAATAAAATACAAAAAAATAGCCGGGCGAGGTGGTGGGCGCCTGTAGTCCCAGCTACTCAGGAGGCTGAGGCAGGAGAATGGCGTGAACCCGGGGAGCGGAGCTTGCAGTGAGCTGAGATCCGGCCACTGCACTCCAGCCTGGGCGACAGAGCGAGACTCCGTCTCAAAAAAAAAAAAAAAAAAAAAAAAAAAAATCATATTACTGGTCTAAATATTTCCACTCATTTTGAAATATATTACAATTATGTGAACTGGTTATCTAATTTAACATCAAAGACACAATCTAGAAGAAAAAGTATCTTGTTCTTTTTGTTTTTTCCTTCCTTGCTTTCCGCTAATGTTTCCAGAACATCTTAAGTTATATTTTATTAGATCTTAGAAATTATCTTCTTCCATTGTTTCACATATTCAACATTTTATATATTGCATTAATTTATTATAATTATTTTGTTATATAATTTGTACTGTGGATATTTACTTTACAGAGAAACCTATACAGTTAAATAAAACACAATACAATGTTATTCCAAAGGTTTTAAAACAAACTATATATCTGATTAATCTATTAGCTTCCTATACCAAAACCATAAGAGTAATCTTGAACAAAAGCAAAAGTCAGAACACAAAGATAAACTGAACAAAGAATTCATTGTTCAATTATCTCATTTATTCTTTCTTTATTTTTGAAACAAGGTCTGGCTCTATCACCCAGGCTGGAGTGCAATGGCACAATTTTGGCTCACTGCAAACACTGCCTCCCAGACTCAAGCAATCCTCCTACCCCGGCCTCCCAAGTAGCTAGGATTACAGGTGCACATCACCACGCCAGGCTAATTTTTGTATTTTTAGTAGAGACTAGGTTTCACCATGTTGCCCAGGATGGTCTCGAACTCCTGGGTTCAAGCGGTCCACCAACCCTGACCTCCGAAAATGCTGGGATTACAGGTATGAGCCACCACACCCCGCTATTCTGTATTTATTTTGATTGTGTAAAATCTAAATTTTATTTTGTAAGATTTAAACTATGATCAATTAACGACAAAATTTCAACCAAATTAATAAATACTTATTCTGACAGTCTTTAAACATGGCCTGTTTGTTTACTAACCCTCCCTTTCATTCACACTCTTTAAACATGGCCTGTTTGTTTACTAACCCTCCCTTTCATTCACATTCTTTAAACATGGCCTGTTTGTTTACTAACCCTCCCTTTCATTCACACTCTTTAAACATGGCCTGTTTACTAACCCTCCCTTTTATTCATACTTTGATAACTCTGCTCTCTCTCTTTGCTGTAATTTAACAAACACACACTCTGTCTCTCTTTCTCATCTATCTCTGTATCTCTCTATTTGTCTACTATAAATGTATACATTTGGAGAAACTGAAAACCCACAATATTAAATGATATGCTTGAAGGTCACACAGCTCACCTTTTGATGAGTCATGTCTAGAGTTCAGGAATCTAATCTCCTATTTGGTGCCAAGTTACCCCTTAATTCCTAAGCACAGAGCAATTTCCCAGCAATTTTAAAATTATGAGCAGATGTTAAATGAGCAATGAACTAGGAAATTGTATAAACATGAATAAAGTTTAGAGTGGTAATCAAATAAAACTTATAACAAGTGCATTTAGCGCATCCTTAATTGTATGCACAATCCATATTTTACTGCATGGTAATTGTGGATAAATAGTAAGCAAAGATCATAAAAGACTACCATTAGTCTTTTAAATGGACAATTGTATTGTTTTAATTCCTTAATTGTTTAAGACCTACATTATTAGTTATTCTTGATTCTGGCTTACCTTTAGCTGTGTTCGGTCAAGCTGTATTTAGAATGATTTCATCAGGTGCAAACACACACACCTTCGCCGGAGCATTTTGAAGATATGCTATAGATAATTGAAAAAAGCAATCTATTCAAAAGCAGCATGGGGGCAGGAATGGCTTCTGAAAAATCCAGGAGCATGGACTAAGTCTTCAGGGAAGTTAGAACATGTTTCCAGCAGTGAACTATTTTCATCAAAAAAAATAGTACAAAAAAGTTTCTAACTTTAAAGAAAAAGTTGCTTGTTGCTTCAAGTAACAGAGTGTTACCAACTGGGACTGCTGAGCTCAGGGTTAAGGTAAAAGTACAACGATAAGCAGGGGAAGAGCAAGGAATTAAACTTGAAAAATCCTGGAGCACAAAGAGGAAGCAAAGAGGGAGGCAGGTTGAATGACTGAATCACACTGGCTCCTTGCCAGTCAGCGCCAAAATACACGCCATGCCCATCTCACTCTTTGTTCCCCCTTAAGTTTAGAATCAGGAAATCAACACATGACAAGTTAAGGGAGGACCACTGGCTACAAGTTGCTTTGTGATACTTTTACTAATTTTCACATAACACAAGAGGATACTATTTTCTTAGAAGAAACATCATTTCTTATCATTTGCTTGCTGAAATTTAACTAATTTGACTGCTTTTTGTTTAAGGAAAATTTTATCTTAAATGAACAGGGAACAACAAAATAAACTATAATACTACAATTGTTACATAACTATTTTGAGATTCTTTGAAGGAAAAGATTATTTCAGGAGCTGTTGGCTCATGTTTAGAAAAGTCAAAAAGGATGTGTAGATGTTGAGGATTAAGGATGAAAATTTTGGAAAAATGATTTATCAAACTCACTATGGCAGAGCTTTTGTTTTTGTAGCCTATTAATGAGTCATGAAACCAATTTAATGGATCAAAACCAGTATTTAAGTGGTAACTGGAATAGAATAAAAAACCAACAGAAATAACTAGTGCATGATTTATGGTAAAGATAAATATTGTTTGAGGAAACATTTGCTTTTATTTCATGAATGTGTGGTGGGATGTGTGTGTGTGTGTCCTGGCTCACAGCTATGGACTAAATGTGTCTCCCTCAAATTCAGGTGTTAAAGCTCTAATCACCAGTGTAATGGTATTTGAAGGGGAGGCCTTTGGGAAGTAATTAGGTTTACATGAGGTCTTGAGGATAGAGTCTCCATGATGGAATTATAAGAGCTCTTATATAAAAAGAGGAAAAACCGCGGAGTTTCTTCCTCTCTTTCTCTCTCTCTCTCTGTGTCTCTCTCTCTCCCCCCCCACCACACCCCCTCCTCTCTCTCCCCCTCTCTCTCTTTCTGCATGCACAAAGGTAAGGCATGTGAGGACATAACCAGGAGAGGGGCCCTCACCAGGAACACAACCATGTTGGGTGGTGCCTTGATCTTCAACTTCCAGCCTCTAGAACCAAGAGAAATTAGTTTGTTGTTTTAGCTACCCAGTCTATAATCATATGTTATACCAGCCGAACTAAAACATTCACTATGCCAATTTGTTATTTGAGTTAAAAAAAAAAAAAAACTACATCTTTCAAGAAAGAGTGACTTTGAAAATCATTACCCTACCTCCCCCAGCCCTGGTATAAGTTGAAAGGGACAGATGCCTAGGAATGTACAAACAGTCCTTTGGGTGGTAAAGTCACAGGAACCCACCAAAACTTTACTTTTCAATCCCACTTTATTCTCACTGTGTAAAAGTCCTGTCTTCCTAACTTGATTTCTATTTTTAATGTTCTCTCACATGCACACAAAAAAGCACCACACTCAGTGAAGCTCACGTAAAAAGTATCCCACAATACATTATACTTACTCATGCTAATTAACTTCTTTTTAACAGCTTGCTTTTTAGGCTTATAATTATTTAAAATTGGTACATCTTTGTTCAGAATTAGGAATCTATAACAATGATGGCCAATTGCTATCCACTCACTTTTTCTGTTTTAAAAGTCAGTCTTCCTATGTTAATCTAAGTATATATACACCAAACACATATACACATGTACACATACCAACCACAGGAACAACAGGAAACCTTTGGAAAATCATTATTGTCAACAGGCTTCAGGACCATCCCCCTACCTATTTTCTATTCATGCATAAATGGGCAGAAAAGCAGCATTCCATCTGGCTCATCCCACTGGGTTTCAAATATGCCATCTGGCCCATATTCCAGAATTCTATTCCTCTCTTCCAACTACCTAATAAGACTACAAAAGAAACTCTGAGTCTACCTGATACCATAAGAAGTATTTATGGAAGAGTTATTCATTAAGGTCATGTTTTTATGCAATCCTTTTTCTAAATCATGGTTATGTTGTGATATCTCACTCCTGAATCATTTGACCCTGTGGAATGAGAATCACTACTTTTCAACACAGTGGAAAAGTGAGCTGCCTCACCTCTCCCTGTGATAAAAGAATGACCAATTCTAATGCTAGTGGAGGCGGGAAACTCCTATGTGAGTTTTAGGAGAAATAAATGGTATATATATCACATACTTACAGCCATATGTCTGTATAAAACGACTTATAATACAAAATTATCCTATAATAGCTATCAAAACTAGAATTTTTCTAAGGTTTTTAATATAAAATGTCCTACATGCAGTGAACAATGGATTTACAAAGGATGAGCTACTCAGTTTTGTTAACGTTATCGGATTTTTAAAAAATCTTTTGCTGTCCCAGGTTAATAAATAAAAGGGCTAGTGAAAGTTAACAGTCCTTCTGTTAGGAGAGTTTTTTGTCCAAACAATGTATGGAGCAACAAATATGTTATACGAAGAAAGTGCTTGGTGTTAAAAGTCAGAGAGTGTAGCTCAGAGAGGCTTAAGTGATTCTGTGTGACTCAAGATTGATGCAAGTAATAATATGGGTTAAGGGGCAGGTGGAGGTAGCAAAGAGGGCAATAAGTTTGTTTAATGGAATGTCTTTCTCTTATATTACTGATGAAAGAGGAGGCTGTTATCTGCTGGTACACACTTAACTTTATATATTTCTTTGTTTTCTTGTTCACAGATTTACAGTTTCTTAGAATAAGTGCAATCACTAAAACTCTAATATCTTTATCAATGCGTTAAGTTCATTTTTTTTTCTAGGTGCTTAAGTACACTAATTCATTTTGAAGGACCCGTAAAATAACAACAGATTAAATGTGCGTATATTTCTCAAATTATTTCATGTTATGAGTTAAAAATTTGCTTAGCTATCTGTCATCCGTGTATTTTTATTATGGTAAATTATATGTATTAAAAATTCCCGTCTTAACCATTTTATATGTACAGTTGAGTTGCATTAAGTACATTAATATTGTTGTATATCCATCATCATTATCTATCCTAAGAACTTTTTTCATCTTTTCAGACTAAAACTCTATACCATACTCACTAAACAATAAACTGCCCATTGCCCCTCTCCTCAGCCCCTGGTATTGATCATTCTACTTTCTGTCTCTATGAATCTGACTGCTCTATATACCATATTTAAATAAAATAATGCAGTATTTGTCGTTTTGTGACCAATTTCACTTGGCATAATGCCATCAAAGTTCATCCATCTTGCATCACGTGTCAGAATTCCCTTATTTTTAAGGTTGAATAATATTCCAGTGTACATATATCCCATATTTTGTTTATCCATTTATTTTATTTATTTATTTATTTTAGATACGGAGTCTCCCTCTGTCACCCGGGCTGGAGTGCAGTGGTGCGATCTTGGCTCACTGCAAGCTCCACCTCCCGGGTTCACGCCATTCTCCTTCCTCAGCCTCCCGAGTAGCTGGGACTACAGGCGCCACCACCACGCTCGGCTAATTTTTTTTTGTATTTTTAGTGGAGACGGAGTTTCACCATGTTAGCCAGGATGGTCTCGATCGCCTGGCCTTGTGATCCACCTGCCTCGGCCTCCCAAAGTGTTGGGATTACAGGCTTGAGCCACCGCACCCGGCCCCCTTTGTCTGTTAACAAACGTGGGTTGCTTTCACATTTTGATTATTGTGAATAATGTTATGAACATGGGTGTATAAATATTTGTACAAATCCTTACTTTACATTTTTAGGGTATACACCTAGAAGTATAATTGGCAGATCATATGGTAATTCTATTTTGAACAGTATTGAACAATAGTTAGAAATCTCGATCTCTACATTTGCTTATTGGTTCAATTCTGGTACACTTGTATAGAGGCTTCCGAATTGCTAACTGGTACCCACCACAATGGAAAAAGCTTTATTAATTTTAGTATTGTGTTTATATGTGCTTTCTTTTGCCTTGAAGCTTGTAGACTTCACTCATTTCCAGAGATACTTAGGTCATGATCTTATCCTCTATCCCCTTCAGTGAGGTTATTTCATATACTTAAAATACACTTAGATCTTTTTACTACATTTTGCATTCATCCTTGCATCCACAACCTCTAAGTTTTTGGTTTTAATTTATATACTTGAAGATTCAGTCTTTGTACTGTAAAGTTCCAAAATTTTTGAGAAATTCATAGTGTTATGCATTCAACACAACAATATCATACAGAATAATTTCACCGTTCTAAGACACACCGTTTGCTTCACTTGCCCAATCTTCCCCTCTTCCTCTGATCTACTGACAATCTGGGTTTTTTGTTTGTTTGTTTTTTGAGACGGAGTCTCGCTCTGTGGCCCAGGCTGGAGTGAGCGGCGCGATCTCTGCTCACTGCAAGCTCCGCCCCCCGGGTTCCCGCCATTCTCCTGCCTCAGCCTCCCGAGTAGCTGGGACCACAGGCGCCGCCACCACGCCCGGCTAGTTTTTTTTGCATTTTTTAGTAGAGACGGGGTTTCACTGTGTTGGCCAGGATGGTCTCGATCTCCTGACCTTGTGATCCGCCCGTCTCGGCCTCCCAAAGTGCTGGGATTACAGGCTTGAGCCACCGCGCCCAGCCGACAACCTGTTTTAACACCTCTACAGAGTTTCCTTTTCCAGAATATCATATAAGTGGCATATACTCTATATAGTTTTTTTAGACTCTTCTTTCACTTACCAATACGTGCTTGTTAATTGAACTATGTCTTTCAGGACTGGATCCTCAGTCCTTTCTATTGTTAAATAGTATTTCAGTGTTTGGATGTAGTATGGATAAACTATTCCCCTATTGAAGGACATCTTGGTTGCTTTTAGTTCTTGGAAACTGTGACTGAAACATCCACAGATATTTGCATGCAGGTTTTTTTTTGGACATAAGTTTTCAAATCATGTGTATAAACATCTGTAAAAACGATGGCTAAATTATGCGGTAACACTAAGTTCAGCTTTGTAAGCCATGCTGTCTTTCAAAATGGCTGCACCATTTTCTATTTCCACCAGCAATGAAGGAAAGTTTCTGTTTAGGTTTTGTTTTTAACTAGCAATTTGGCAATTTCAGAAATAACTGGATAAAGAAACAAAATTATATTCTGCATTAAACCTGCATTTGAAACCTCCTCAGTGATTCCTTTATATGACATAAATCAAGGACAAGGTTGTGGAGTGAAGAACTCACAGTACAGACTGAAAAACCACTGGTAAACTATATGATCTCAGGGTAGGAACTATCCTCTCTGTGCCTTAATTCTTTATCTGTGTAAAGAAATAATGTGGTACCTCTTTTCTAAGAATTTTGAAAATTTAGACGAAATCATGCTTGCTGAAGACAATCATGAAAGGGTTTTTGTTTGTTTGTTTGTTTTGTTTTTTCCACTAATACCATGGGCTGATTCCTCTTGACTTTTACTATTGCTCTGCATTTCACTGACTTCCTGTTACCTTTCACGATGGATTTTTCTCAAATAACTTTGATAGTGTTTTAACTACAAACCTGACTCCACACTGTGAATTCTTGGCAAATGATCTTTCCTCTTACTTAGCACAGTAGATTTAAGAAAATTAATCACAGTTTTATGGTTTATAACCATATGATATGATATTTATAATCATGGTTTTAATATTATATCTATATATGGTTATATTTATATGTGTGTGTGTATGTGTGTGTGTGTGTGTGTGTGTTTATGTCTGTAATACCACCAGCCTAGGTGTCATCTAGTAGAAACACCTGTAGCTCTTGTTCTTACACATATTATTTCTCCACAACTGGAAAGAAGCTTAGCTCCCGATACACCCAGAAACTGAGTAACATTTGTCATCTCTCTGTTCTGTCCCTACCAACCTCACAAACACACCCACACACATACCGTCTCTCATTATTATCTGGAAACTATTCTTTGTGTTTCCGAGGCATCTGGGACTGGCACAAAGGAACTAAGAACATATCTGTTTCTTCCGTTTGTCCTTCATTCCCTAAGGAAGCTTGGAACGCCAGGATGGGTATGAAAGAGGAACCTAGAAATTCTATCCCCTATCCCACCCACCCTCCCCTGCATTCTCTAGGAGGTGTGCCTCTATAGTATCAGCAACTACTTTTCCTTTCTTCCCTGCACCCATGCCTGGCGAAGCTATGTCCAGAATTAGGAATCTCTACCCACAGCCTAGAGCTAGCTATCTCCAACTCATAAAAGAAATGTGTGCTAGACACAGGGAGGGCAACAGCACACACTGGGGCTTATTACAGGGGACGGGGGAGGGAGAGCATCAGGATAAATAGCATACAAGGCTCAATACTTACATGATGGGTTGGTAGGTGCAGTAAACCAACACGGGACATGTTTACCTATGTAACAAACCTGCACATCCTGCACATGGATCCTGGAACTTCAAATAAAATTAAATTAAATTTTAAAAAACTTAAAAAACCCAAATGTGTAAAAAATTACTCTGTTATCTTTTATCCACTAAAATTTCCTGAGCACCTAAAATGTACCAGTAACAAATAATTGGCACATGTTACTGCAAAATACCTTTAATATCATCATCACTATTGGCATTATTATAATATCATCATAAATCCACAAATGTTTATTAAAACGCAACTACTGGAGAAACTGCAGTACAGTGCTAGGAAAAACTGTCCTTGTCCTACACTTAATGGAATTTATAGTCTATTGGAATAATAATAAAATTTTACACAGTAGATTTCAATTTAAAAATGCATTCAGTTACACCATCTATTTTCTCTTTATGACATGTTAAACTCTAAATTCCTGAATATTTTGCTTCTCTTGTTTTCCTATTTTATCATAAATATAATCCTCTGGTTTTACTCATCCAGCTGCTTCTACCATGATACCTATCATTTAATCACGTTATCACAGAGGTACTGCTTTCTGGAGCATCTGTCTGGGAAGGTTATTCGGGCTTTAAGCATGCTGCACTTACAATGGCCATTTAGTTATAAATATTCCCTGTATAAGCAGCTGTCCATAGTATACACAAGCTCTGGAGGGAAAGCCTGGCTGGAGATTTGAAATGAATGAGTTATGTTGTTGGTAGATGAGGCCATTGATAAAACCACCCAGGAAAAAGAAAAAAATATTAGATGAGAACATGGGAGAAAACCCTAAGGATTTACATCTAAGAAACAGATGGGATTGGTCAAAGGAGAAGCTTGCCTAGGAGACATGGTAGAATAGTCTGTGATACATGAGAAATTAGGAGACTGTGCCCTGGATGGGAGCTTACAAGAACAGACAGTGGTCAAACATGATTAAGATCCCAGGCTAAACAATTTCAAAGTAGTTTCTGCAATTAGCGTGTTAATGGTGACCCATAACAGGTGACTTCAGGGAGTTGGAATTGATTTTGTGTTTCAAGAGTGAACGTGGTCAGGAAGTGAAGAAAGCCCGACTATATGAGCATTATATTATTGACAGCATGAAGAGTACATTTTTATTTTATTTTTTTGTGTCCACACTTCTAAAAATAAAATATTCTCTTCTCTTTTTTAATCTCCTTCCCTTCCCTTCCTTCCCCTTCCCCTTCCCCTTCCCCTTTCCCTTTCCCTTCCCCTTTCCCTTTCCCTCTCTCCTCTCTCCTCTCTCCTCTCTGCCCTCTCCCCTCACCCCTCTCCCCTCTCCCCCTCCCCTCTCTCCTTGCCCTTCTCTTCCCTTCCCTTCCCTTCCCTTCCCTTCCCTTCCCTTCTCTTCTTCTCTCTCTCTTTCCTATCTTTGGTACCCTGAGACTACTTACCAGTATTCTTCAGACACTAGAATGCTGGAGTGAGAATTTGACAGTCAGGAGAAAAAAAAAAAAGTTGAATTTATATAATTCTTTATAAATGATAACTTTTACTTCCCTGGTACTGGATTCAACATGTGGAAGGGGTTAGGTGTCTGCTTCACATTTCTGCTTCTCTGGTAGTCAGCTAAAATCCATTTGGTAAATAACACTGCTCTTTGGGGGCACTGAATGCCAAGATTGGTGGCTGGTTCACTGAGTTATCTCTGAAGTGGCTCAAGAAAGAAAAAAAAAGTCTGATCTCCATGGAACATTCTTCTAAAAACAGATATATCAACCAAATGAAAAATTCCTCACCAAAGCATGTATAGAGCAAACTTCCTGGTACTGAAATTTTGGCATGGTAGACCAATCTAGGGAGATTTATACTTTTACTTTTACCCTAGAAAAAAAGTATCATAAATTATTCCAAAACGATTCCTTCTCTATTTACAACACTACTTGGAATGCATTCTAAAACATGAGTTAAGTGATTATTTCACCCTTTTCTACGTATTTGATGTAGCTTCCTGAATCTCTCCTAGTTTAATGAATTCTCCACATTATGTGAGTAAACTCATACAACAGTGCCTAACACAGAAGAAGCATGCGTGAAATATTAAGTATTTTGGGTGAGAGGCAAATCCTATGTCTTCCTTGAAGCTGAAATGCTCTGTGATTGCTTTTCAACCTCTTTGTGCATCTAGGATGCAGATACATAACCTAGATTTTAACATAAGAAACACCCTCTATGGTTTTTTAATTGAAATACACTGACAGAAGGATATTTACACTGACAGAAGGACATTAAAGAAACAGGGACAACAGAACGTATATTCTGATGGCCAACAGTGGCCATGGGGCAAATGTGCGGATTTCTGGGGCAAAAAAGTAGCAGTGCCTTTAGGAGCAGTCTATGATGTCCATAGAAGTTGGATGATCCTGCGTTCGGTGGTAGAGACCTGTTCCTCCTCTGTGCCATGAATTTGGCTAAGTCCTGACTGCACCCTAGCATTCTTTTTCCTACTGTTTTTCTGTACTTCATTTTCAATGTTTTGGGTATTTTGTGATCTACTCACACTGTTTTTAAAAAAATTATTTTCTGCTTAAATCAGAATCAGACTCTTTAGCCTACAGCTAAAAACCCTGAAAGATACAATTGCTATATACATCAAAACTCAGGAACAGTCACCAAGGACCTTATCAAATTTGCCTGACTATAAATTATTAATGCCTCAAAACAATTCAAGTATGGTATACCAATGTGAAAATAATGTTTATTCTCCAGATCTTGCACTAAATGAGATATAAATGCTTGGTTATTTAAAACATCAATTTGGTGACTGAGTCCATAGAAGGTCATGATTGATGTCCACCAATGGAGACGGTTTGTCTAGTTTGATACATAAATGCCCAAACTCAATGGGCCATTTTCTGGCTGATTTCTAGTGATGACCCCTGAAAGGCATGTTGATTTAAAAAGCAAACAAACAAACAAACAAAAACAATAAAACTGCTTAATAATGTCCCAAGCAATATTTCCAGTCTCTGTACTTTAAGGACGGTTTTGAATGGATCTCCAGACGCTACCTATTTGTTTAGTTTCACAGCTTAATGATCAGGGCCCTTCCTGATGGACCACTGTCCTACCTCAATACCTTTGTTGCCAAAGCAGGAATTTTCTAGCTAATAAGGAAGTCCGCTGAAAATCTGTACCAGTTTCTTCCTGTTGAAGCTGGAAGACTGAGCTGCATATTTCTTTAAGAGGAAGGGTATGCTTCTGGGTTTGGCTCAAAATAAATCTTTGGTTTGGAAATATCATGAAGAACGTGTATCTTTTTCTTTGTTTCCATTGTTTACTTCCTTTATTTTTTAATTTAATTTTATTTAATTTCTGGGATACATATGCACAACATGCAGGTTTGTGACATAGGTATACATGTGGCATGGTGGTTTGCTGCACCCATCAACCTATCATCTAGGTCATCTAGGTTTTTGTTTGTTTGTTTGTTTGTTTGAGATGGAGTCTCGCTCTGTCACCCAGGCTGGAGTGCAGTGACTTGATCTCTGCTCACTGCGAGCTCCGCCTCCCAGGTTCATGCCATTCTCCTACCTCAGCCTCCTGAGTAGCTGGGACTACAGGCGCCGCCACCGCGCCTGGCTAATTTTTTTTTAATTTTTTTAAAATTTTTTAAATATTTTTTAGTAGAGATGAGGTTTCACCATGTTAGCTAGGATGGACTCAATCCCCTGACCTCGTGATCTGCCTGCCTCAGCCTCCCAAAGTGCTGGGATTACAGGCTTTTGCCACCATGCCTGGCCTAGGTCATCTAGGTTTTAAGCCCCACATGCATTAGATATTTTCCGAATTCTCTGCCTCCCCTTGACGTATATCTTAATATGCTAAGTTGTACTCAGTATAAGAAGAATTTTCTCTTGATGGATTTATTATATAGGATAAAACATAGAAGTCATCTAGAAGCCTAAAATTTAAAAGTCCATATTGATACTCTGAGAGTGTCTTTCAGTAAGTGAAATTCATATATTTCTGCATGGGGAAGAGAAAGATCCCCTAGTCTCTATATGCAAATACAGTGGCTTTATTTTCTTAAGTTGGAAGTAATATTAGCCAAGAAATGCCCTTAGTACCTACTTGCTACTATAAAGAGTAATTATATGAAGAAGAGAACCTCCAGCTGGTATGTAGATAAACAGATTGTTCAGAAAGTTAACTTATTTAATAACCTAGGAAAACAATTGAAAAAGTTCTCTTCCAGTGTTCAGCTGAAGTTACAAAGAATATTATGCTTTACCAATATTATTTAATTAGCAAGATAGACACATCATCAAATCCAATATCTTTCAGGTAAAACCAATGTAGGTTGACATGTAACCTAGAAGTTTCACCTTCAGGGTTTGCATTAAACCAAACTTGTTTTATTTTTAGGAAAATCTCATCCACATTAATGGCTATTCTTTTCAGTTTGACACTCCTCAATTTTTAAAAGAGAAAGAGAAGTCTCCTGTAAGCTCAGCTGATGGTTTAAATATATGATTTTATTCTTTTTCAGAACAACATTAAGATCTGCTTTCCAGTATTTGTCAAAGAGCACAGTCAGTTCACTGCTATATAACACTCATTGAAACCCGCCAGAGAATTTTTAGAGTAGTGAAACTACTGTGTGTAATACTATAATGGTGGATATGTGCCATTAAAAATTGGTGTCAACCCAAAGAATCTAAAACACCAAGAGTAATCCCCAATATAAACTATGGATTTTGGTGATAACGGCTTTGGTATGAATGTAAGTTCATCAATTGTAGCACATCTACCACTCTAATGGAGGAATGTTGATAATGGGGGAGGCTATGTATATATGGGGGCAGGAGGTGTATGGGACATCTCTCTACCTTCCAATAAATTTTGCTGTGAACCTAAAAATGCTTTAAAAAACAGTCTACTAAAAACAACAACAATTTGGCTGAAATGAATAATTTCTATAGAATATTGCCTAAGAGAAATCTAAACATTCCATTCATTTATCAATCAATTTACATTATTGCTTTCTATTTTTTAACAAAAGCTCTGGAACACTCTAAACAAACAAGGCCTTGTCTAAGCATTTACTATGTAATAAATAGAGATGAAAGTAGAATAATCTTAGTTAGAATGCAAAGGGAAAGCCCTGATTCTAGCCACCGAATCCCTGGAATCCCATAGATCTGGATAGCAGAGTTTGGAAAACATGACATTGCATACAGTAATCCAGATTGATGTGTTAAAATGTTCCATCAAAGATTATTGTATACCAGGGACATGCTGTTTTGAATTCTCACCACCTAGGATTTAACTTATTACATTGCGTATGCTGCATGGCATGGGTCATTGGCTAGATTTCTGACAGATACAACCCTCTAAAGCTCATCACTGTATTTATTATAATTACAATGTGAAGATGTTTGCCATACTTGCCATGCAACTCCTCTTTACTCACAGGGAAACTGTATTTCACATACCACAGCTAGGAATAAGTGTACCCAGGTGGATCAGTTTGTTTCCCTCTTTGGGACACTGAGACACACACATAATGTGTTCCTCATTTACAATGGTTTCTAACAAGCTCAAGGACAAATTTGCGGCTAAAATCTAGCAAGGATATAATTACTTCTGACCATACTTTTTGTGCTAATTGTTAATTTCATGTACTCTGCTTGTATCTTTAATTTTGTTTGTTATTGCTTTTTTAGACTCTAATTTGATCTTTAACCTGTTTCATTTCCTCAACCAAAAAAAAATAAAATGTTTGTATTATTATATTCTTATTTTTGGAACAAAAAAGATACAAGTTCAATAAAATAATATAAAAACTTACTCATTGTTCCTCATCCTTGTGAAGTCTTAAGTGTGTTTATTTCATACAGTGATATGGTTTGGCTGTGTCTCCATTCAAATCTCATCTTGAATTTCCACGTTTTGTGGGAGGGACCTGGTGGGAGGTCATTGAATCATGGGGGCAGGCGTTTCCTGTGCTGTTCTTGTGATAGTGAGTAAGTCTCACAAGATCTGATTCTTTTAAAAAGGGGAGTTTCCCTACACAAGTTCTTCTCTTGTCTGTCACCATGTGACAAGTGCCTTTCACCTTCCACTGTGATTCTGAGGCCTCCCCAGCCATGTAGAACTCTAAGTCCAATAAATCCCCCTTCCTTTGTAAATTGCCCAGTCTTGGTCTTTATCAGCAGTGTGAAAATGGACTAATACATATAGTAACTTCTGATGTTTTTCTTTTATTTTCTGAATATGTATCTTCAACAAATTCACTTATTCCTAAACTGTCCTTACACATAAATGCACACACACACACTCACACCCCATATAAAGCACTATCAGGTTTGCAAATATTTGATGTGATCTTGAACAGCTCTTTGCGGACAGTCCTTTTTCCTCAAAGATAATTAAGATAGAACCATTTGTCTTCCACTTTTAATTCAAATACCTCCTAGGTTCCCAGTTTGGAGCAAAAACATGAAATTCAAAATGCTTTCAAAACCTTAATAACTTGGCAGAGCAAATAAATAATAAAGGCAGCCACTAGTGTCCTTGTACTTTATTAGAAGAATACTTAATGGCAGAGCTTTTTGAAAATGTTTTCAGAAGCTAGGCAGACACACCAAAGAGAGTTATTATACACATACAGATATAAGATATGTAAATTGAGTTGAACTTTGTTTGCATCTATAAACCTATCCTCAATGAAGTTAACCATGAATTTTATAAAGCTCTGCTATAGTAATTGGTATATCTAAAATAGTAATGTTCCTCCCAGGAATGGTCTGTTGGAAGCAACAATCTCAACATTGAGGAGAACAGAAATTTAACTTTATCATTTTCAACCATATTTCAAGGGCAATAGGGCAGTTTCTGTGCCATCAGTTGATTGACCAAATTAACAAACAATACTCAACTGTCCTTAAATAGTTAAATAATTTTATTAGAAGTATTCTTCTTAAAGTGTCAGGCTCAAAAAGCTATCTAGTTGAAAATAAATATTTCCCAATGTTAAAAAATTATCTGCTTAATAGTCAGAGAGCCCAGCAGATCCCCAGGGATAATTAGACAGAATCACACTATGGAAACTGGGAGGCACATCAAGCAGATAATTTTTAATACATTTTAAGCAGAGGCTCTCCACTTTTGGCCTGTAATTATTTCTCACACGATATGATCCTTCCCAGGGCAGAATTTTTGAATATAAACATAACTTTCAGTGGGAACCACTAATGAATGGGCAATGCTTAGTGCTATCTAGCACAAGGACATGCATAAATAATTATCTCAAAATGCAAAAACAGAATGAACTACTCTATTATTCAAGAGTCATGGTGCTCAATACATTAGTATCCCCCAAACTAATGACATCAAGTAGACTTTTATTCTAGCTAAAACTTTCTAATCCACAAAAGGAATATAGATAAATTTATCTTTTTCAAGTTTGAGATACTTTGTAATTTACTGTATAACTTTCAACAATATATTTGTAGTATTTCTTTTAAAGTCAGCATTTTAATCAAACCAAATTTTCTAAAATATTGATTTATGCATTGAATATTTTGTGTAAATTAATCTAATGTTTTATTTATAGTAATTGTATTTATCTCTGATTTTCTTAAAACTCTGCCACAGGACAAACTCTGTAGATAGATTTCACAGACTCTAGATCCAACGTAATATTTATAAAGCCCACTAGACAATAAATGATGACAAAGAAAGTTAATGATTTTTTATACTCCACCTGGAGCCAAGACCAAGATAGGAAATGAAGCACCTTATTGCTTTCTAGTTTTTTTGTTTTTTGTTTTTTTCTGGCTTACTAAGTGAGAGAATAAAGGTATCCTGGCTTTGTTGGGGGAGTTGGGAGGAAGGGATGTGTGTGAATGTGTGCTCACTGACAATAGAGGCAGATTTCTGAGCTGACCTTTCACCTCCCCTTAAATGTGTAACTGGCATTAGCAGAGCACACATACATATTTACTCCAAATTTGGCAGACGCTATCTTGGAAATGCTACTTGAGATGACTTCATCCCTCATGACCCGTGTGTTGTTTCTAGCTTTCACTTATTTTTTTTTTTACAGTCCCTCCAGTTTATCCATTTAAAAGAAGAAAAATATGTCTTACCGTCATGTTTTATTTAGTACTTTTGGTCTTCTGAATTGGGAAAACCTGTTCGCAACAACTTGCTAGCATAATTCCAAAAATTATAAATTACATTTTTTGGGATTGCAGCAATTTCTCACATACGTTAGTCTTTTCCCTCTATAGAATACTTGATGAGGCAAAACATGAATTGTATCTATGTGCCCTCATGAATTAGACATGTACAGAGCTGCAATTATTCTACTTCCCAAAGAAGAGGTTGAGATAACAATACTGAGGATTTTTAAGACTATCTTTTGTTGTATTGTATTGCTATGTCCAGCTATTTCCATCAGAATGGAGAATAAACTCTAATACTACTAATACGGTTTTGCTCTGTGTTCCCACCCAAATATTACCTCAAATTGTAATCCCCTCATGTCGAGGGAGAGATTTGTTGGGAGGTGATTGGACCATGTGGGCAGTTTCTCCCACACTGTTCTCGTGACAGTGAGTGAGTTCTCATTTCCTTGCTTCCTGGCACTCTCTAGCCTGCAGCCTTGTGAAGAAGGTGCTTGCTTCCTCTTTGCCTTCCGCCATGATTGTAAGTTTCCTGAGACTTCTCCAGCCATGTGGGACTGTGAGTCAATTAAACCTCTTTTGTTTATAAATTACCCAGTCTTAGGTAGTATCTTTATACAGTGTGAGAATGGACTGATACAACTTCTTATTGTAGCCTTTTTTTACATTGTGAAGATAAATTCAAAAACTAGGGCCCAGTTGTTGGTAGATATTCAACCATCAGATCTGTTAGCAGCTCTGTGGAGAAAAACAAGGCAACTCAAAACAACTTAAAATGACAAGACTTTCTGTGAACTTCATCTCATAAGAATAGCGCCATTTTGACAAGATAAACGATTTATGATGCATAGTTTTATTTGGGTCTCTGGATTACAATAAAGGAAGACACCCTATATATATTATTGTAATTTTAAGGTAGAGTCAGTGAGAAAAAATTATTTTGGAAATATGGGACACACGAACATATTTCAATAACATTTTGTGTTGAAATTTTCATGTAAAAAAGCTCACGTACTGCTAAGTACAATGATGGACCTTTAAAGAATATAAATTTGAACAAAATAAACCTTATTCTTCATTCCTTTCTAAAACTAACCTTATCACACAAAGCATGTGTCTTTATATATTTTGCTATGCCTCTCCATTCAATTTAATAATGAAATAAGAAAGACTATATTATCCACTCCAACATTTGCAAAACGTGGTTGGAGTTGTTTGCCATGAGAAATAATTGTTTTCCTAAGCATATTTAGTATTCTTTCAGTCCTTTACCTTCCTTGCCCCTAAATGTGGAATGAATGGTTCTATCTATAAACTTATAAAGAATAACCTAAGGAAGAATAACTTGGGCACCTTTCTCATCTTCTTCTTGGAAGTTTCCAGATATCATATGCTTACGTTTGCTGCTCTGCTCTATTGCTTTCTCATTTGAATGTCATGTGGCGCTGCCTGTTAACATCTACAAACTGATGGTTATATTTTGGAATTTACAAATTTTCAAACCTCCAAACTGCCCTTCAGACCAAATTGTTTTCCCATTTAGTGTCCATCAGAAATAAAGATTATATGTTGGCTCTCATCTTTAACTTTCATTTCATTTTTAAAATTTCTTCGAAGAGTACTAACTTATAAATCATCTCAGAGACACCAATAAAACACACATAAACTTTTGTTTATATAGCTTCTTATTGACTATAAGTTAATGCATAATGTCAAATTCATCTCTGAAAGAATTACATATAATGGAAGTGTAAAAGCAATTAACAGACATACTTAGGAGAAAAAGGTTGAAATATGCTGACATCTAGTATGCTTTGTCAAACCACACAAACTGTTCACTGGGCTTGTGCTGACTGATACATAGGTTGGGTTTCGATGAATTCAAAATTTCAAATATGCCTAAATATATTTTGTTTTCCTCATTACCCTTACATCACATCATTTCTTTTAATGCCTTTGACTTTGTTTCTCTTGAGATTCCAAACCACAGGCTCAGAAATGATATCAGGAGGACCTTATTCATGTGTTTTATTTTTCAGTAGAAACCAAGGTCTAGAAACACTGAACCGTTTATTCAATATCACACACCTAGTCAGAAACAGAGAGAAAATTACAATTTAGTTATGAGAAGAAAATCAAACTCTTCAGGTGTTTAATTACATATGCACGGGAGGCAGTTACTACTACATGAATAATATGATAAAGGCTTACATTTGTTGAACACTTACTCTATGCTAAACATGATTCTCAGCAATTTACATACATTACTTCATTTTTGTTTTTGTTTTTCTTTCCAACATTTATTTTAGGTTCAAGGGGTACATGTGAAGGTTTATTACATGGAGAAACTGTGCATTGCATGAGTTTGGTGTACAGATTTTTTTGTCACCCAGATAGTAAACATAGTACCTGATAAGTATTTTTTTTTTTAATCCTCACTCTCCTCCCACCCTCCACCCTCAAGTAGGCCCCTTTGTCTATTGTTTCGTCCTTTGGGTACTCAATGTTATAAGTGAGAATACGCTGATACTTTGTTTTCTATCACAACGACCTATAAGGAACACATATTATCTCACTCATTTGCTAGATGGCAAAAGTGAGACTAAAAAAGTTTATGTAATCTGCCCTCGTTGCATGGTGGGTAGTTGAGGCAAGAGGAATTTGAAACCTGGCTTGACTAACATAAAGCTTAATACTTTAATCCACTGTGAAGCTGTTCTCTCTCTTAAAGTGGAAATGGTTCTCAATTTTCATCCTGGAACTACATTTACCTTTTAAATTTCCAAACTCTCCATGCTATCTTATCCTTGTGAGAAACCATTTAAAATTATTTAAAAATATATATTAAAAATAAATAATATTCAAACATAGATATTCGGTAGTTATCTTTTGCTCATAATATATAAATATGGGTCCAGAATCATCTAACATAGGAAGGAGAACTTAAATGTCAATAACCAAATTAAAATTTTAATGACCACAACTTTGCATTGTGCCTTCTGCGCATTTTCACAAGACACTTGACAAAACAATACGTATACACACACACCTACAAGTATATATTTATTTACATGTGACACAAATAAGTTTCCACGAAAAAATGAACTTAACTCTTACCACTTAATTTAGCTTTTACTCTTGTAGGCATTTTATGAATATAAATTTGTAATATAAAGTCCACTTCATAAATTTAAGCACTAAGAAATAGATAAAACTATTCACATCATATCCATTTTACAGGTAATAGAACTGAGGCAAATGAATGTCCAGATTCACACAGGTAGAAAAGTGGATTTGAAGCTAAGCAGTGGAGCTTCAGTGTTCATGCCACTAACGATTACTCTTTCTTGCCTCATGGTTTTGGGTCTCGCTGTGCTTAAATAAAGCAAAGGAATTCTTTCAATACGTGAACGCTACCTAATACAACCAGCTAAATACTATTGCACGAAACTTTATTGTAGCAAAAGACAAAAACCACCACAAACTGTATTAATTGTTGAACATTATTTGTTATGTACAAATTTCATATAAATAAAATGTTATAAATATAGTATTAGATTGTTTCTGTATCAGCATTGTCCAGCAGAACTTTCTGCGATGATAAAAGATTGGACCCAAGATGTCCAATAAAGTTGCCACAAGTAATTATTGAGCAATTAAATGTGGCTGCCTTGGTTAAGAAACTGATTTTAATTTTATGTAATTTTAATATATTTACATTTAAATAAAATAGCTACCATATTAGACAACTCAGCACTAAAGAAGGCCCTAAAGTCATGCTTTCAATCTTTTATGACCGTGACTAGAGTAAGAAATATATTTTACATCACAATGTCCTATGCCATATGAATGCAATTGAATGTTTGGATGTGTATCTAATAAAATTATTTTTATAAAATAATAGTAACAGACAGTTATTCTGATATTAGCTTTTCAATTCTATTGTATAAAGAAAAATTTGACTCAAAAAAATTGATTCTATGTCATATCAACAGTTTGAAATCAGCTGTTTGACAAATCTAGCAAAGGGTATGTGTGTGTGAAGATGTCACTTCTACTCTCTTTGTACTCCCTTGTTTTATAAAGAGAACTGAATGTCACTGCCAAGAACAGACAAACGGCATTGAACATTTTACTGCTGTCCTTCTTCCAGTGGAGTTAAAGGAAATAAAGAGGGTCTTGAGTCTTGAGAGGAGAAACAGCCTCAGTGGTAGACTCACTTTCAATTTTCAGAAAGGGCTGATGCTGATGCTTCAAGAGAGTCTTCAGGATGTCAGAAGACTTAAGGAGAGAATGTGGGGATAGGGAAAAAGAAACTTTCTCTTTTCAGGCCAGAAGTGTAAAAAGTGTGCTCAGGGATACATGCATCTGAAAGACATCACAATGGATCCCTGCAAGTAAGCACAGAGAAGGATCTATGCTAGAAGGAAATCTAGGAAAAGAGACTGAGGCAAGGAACAAAGTCAGTCTTCTCTACTCTGGGCTGTAGAAGAGGCTGGTTTATATTTCAAAACACTAATGTACACACACACACACACGTACCTGTCCTAGTGACTGGATAATCTGGTCTTAAAATAACAAAGGTACATATTAAAACTCTGTCACAATTAGCATATGACAAATCTAATGCTTATTGATGATGTCTGCTAATTAAGTTTATTTCAAAACAGTATATGAAAGTACTTACAAGTAGCATGTGTCAGGTTGACTGGGGGAAGGCTGTCAACCTCCCCTTTTAAGTTAATAACTCAGAGCTAGGTTTAACAGTAATATTATATTATAATAATTTGTCTTAATTGAGTTACTAACAAAATATATGCAATGTTATTGAAACTGTTTTCTAATTTTACCTTTTTGACAAGGAGGTTTCTTCTTTTTACTTTTCCATGTATATATATATACACACACACACGTATATATTTACACACATCTAATAGTAAGCCTACGTTGTATTAGTATTTCAATGCATATTCATTATATATGTGTGTGTGTATATATATATCCACACCTTTGAATGCCATTTATGCAATGTATTATTATCTTATTCCCATATCATCTCCTCTCCCTAAAGAAAAATATTCTAGGAAATCATCCCAGTTAAAACATAATTATTGGTGTATTTATTACAAACATCTAATCTCAACAAAATTAACTATAGAAGTGTTTTGGCTTTGAAAGTGTGAATACTATAAACTTTACAAAAAATGTGATGCTCACTTCATAGCCCACATACTAAAATTGGAAACAGATAGATAATTAGTAAATGTGCAAAGACTCTATCTAAGGATAAGACCCAAATTCATTTGGACTCTTTTTTTCTTCTGTATTCTCCTTGCATCTTTTTACATAAGCCTGAGATAAATTTTAATAAGAGCAAAAACTGAACAAATATTTTAAAACCAAAATATAATCATTAAAAATAAATAAAGGTTAAATGGGAGCAAATCCATTTATATCTGAATATGTGTAATAAAAACATCCACAATCTTGACATAAATTTGATAATCTCCTCTAACAATAAATACTGTAAAATACACTTACAACACTTTCTAAAAACTGTTTAGAAACTGGGATAGAGAGTCAGGCAATGCATTTAGAGCACAAGTTAAAATAACTCTTTAGAAACAGTAACTTTTTAGTAGAAAAAGTTTAATAAGAAAATAAACAAGTACAAAAATACAAATTACTTTATATTGGTATTTTAATGAATATATATTTCCACATCTTTTAAAAAGTAAAATTGTTTGTAATATACATACGACTTTATTTCTGCCTTAATTAAAGCAATAATATATTACCATTGGAAAGAAATATATGTATATAATATATATAATCATTTACATATAAATCATTAATATATTTTTATATCATTTATATATAATCATTTATATCTCTTGTATATAAAATCACATATAATATATAAAATCATATATGTGATATATAAAATCTTTTATGTATAATCATTTATATATAATCAAAGTTTTGTTAGATGCATAATATTATATCATTGAAAGATGAAATAATTTTTTAATCAATTTTTATTAATGAACTTACACATAATTTGCCGCAATTAACTAAATAATACTGAAATGAATATCATCTATGCACAAATTTATGTTCTTTAAATATAATTTAACGTAAAACATTTAAGAATTTTGTATTGTTTCCTTAGGATTAATTTCTATAAGTGAATTTGCTAGGTTAGTTAGTTTTTATACTTTCAATATTTTTTATACATATAATTATGTTCTTTTCATATATTTTGATGTCAATGTAGCACTAACAAAATAATGAATACTTTCTGCTAAGACATCAGAGAAGGCAAAAAAAGAAAGTCTGACCTTTGAATTGCTTTCTCTTAAGGTAGTTATCAAATTTTGGTGCACATCAAAGTCACCTGGGAGGTTTATTTAAACAAAGACTGGTGGCCCCAACCTCAGAATTTCTAATTCAGCAGGTATTAAAAGGGGCTTGACAATTGGCATTTCTAGCAAGTTTCTTGGTGACATTGCTGCTACTCGTGCGAGGAACACACTTGGAGAAACACTGTCCTAGGGACCTGGCAGGTTTGTAGAAGTATCTCTCCGACAATTACAGTAGAGACTTCTGACAACAGAGAGCTGAACAGAACTTGAAACTGGAGGGCACTACCAGATAGCCTTACCGGATTTTACAAATTTTAAATGGGGAAATAATACCATAGTCACAGCAACTTTTCCGTAAGACTAGCCATAGCTCAATTCATGAAGAGAGAATTACTTTAAAACTTAAACCTGAGAAGGATATTATAAGAAAGGAAAATTACAAACCCAAATCACTCATGAACATAGAAGTAAAAGTACAAATTATCAGTAAATTTAGAAGTACACTCAAATTTAACACTTTTTTTAAATGTTTGACAGTTATTTCTGAAACAATTAAACATCCACTTATTGCCAAAACGCGTATCACACTACAACTAGAAGGGGGAATTTCTTAATCATCTAAAAAACAATAAAAATCATCAAAATTATGGAAGAAATTTTGAAAGATGCTTTTCTGTGATATGAAGGGATAAGGATGCCCATTACCACAATGTCTATTCAGCATTCCAAAGGCAGTTCTTCAGAATAAAATAAGTCATGAAAAAGAAATAAACCGTATTAAAAGTTGAAAAGGAAAATAACTCTAACTTATGATGCATAGACAACTTCATTATTTACGTAAAAAAGTTTAAAAACTGAGAAAAAAAGATTTAATGTAATAAATGGCCTCAAACAAGCATTGTGAGTATAAAAGTAATTGTTTTAGCAACAGATATTTAAAAGATATAATTTTGGCCGGGCGCGGTGGCTCAAGCCTGTAATCCCAGCACTTTGGGAGGCCGAGATGGGCGGATCACGAGGTCAGGAGATCGAGACCATCCTGGCTGACACGGTGAAACCCCGTCTCTACTAAGAAATACAAAAAAATAGCCGGGCGCGGTGGCGGGCGCCTGTAGTCCCAGCTACTCGGGAGGCTGAGGCCGGAGAATGGCGTGAACCCGGGAGGCGGAGCTTGCAGTGAGCTGAGATCCGGCCACTGCACTCCAGCCTGGGCTACAGAGCGAGACTCCGTCTCAAAAAAAAAAAAAAAAAAAAAAAAGATATAATTTTATAAGATGTTTCACTTACAACAGCAAGAAAAAAATATGTCTAACCAAAGACGTCTGAGGCACCTACATAGCAAAATTATAAAACATTATTTAGAGAAATTAAAGAAAAACAAATAAAGAACTATGACATGTCCATCCACTGTAAGAGATAATACTGCAAATATACAAATTTAATGTAATCTCAACATAAATGTAAAATTTTGAAAAAGACAAATGGGTTTAAAACCATACTTGGACATAAAAGAAGACTAAAATTATTCAGGAAAATCTTTAAGAAGAACAAAATGTGAGGATTTCCTCTAGGTCAAAGTTAGTTTGTATATTTTTAATTTTATGCATATTACTATATTGTTATGATATACTTCGGTATCAACACAGGCCTAACAAACTAATGAATAATATCTCCCATTAGATATCAAGACTTATTATAAATCACAGTAATTAAAATAATGAAATATTGACTCTAGGAAGACCAGAATGATAAAACAGAATAGAGAGGATAAAAACAAACCCGTGGATATAAGTACAGTTTAATTATTACAAAGGTGTTAACGTAGAGTAGTGGGAAAAACATGATCTATTCTGTAAACAGAACTAGGTCAGCCGTCCACCTAGACTGGAAAATAAAAAGCCAAACTAGCTCCTAATCTACAAGTACACATGAATAAATTTATATTAAATGATAGATCTAAAATAAGGTAAAACAGTACTTAATAATATTAACATTTATTATATTTAGATAACACTAAGATATCTTAAAATAGCATGTGTTTAAAAAGTACTTGTTAAGAAGAATACAGAACTTAAATTGTACATGCAATAGTATAAATTGGATTATTTTAAGTTGTAAACTTTCATTTTTCAAGACACATGCAATGTAATGAAAAGCCACAGAGTAGAAGAGCAACATATATAACCAAGAAGGTTATTCTATCCAGATACATAAAAATGTTATCATGTTAATGAAGAAAAGATAAACAACATAATTTTTAAATGGATTTTTAAACTTCAGTAAAGAAATTATTCAAAGGAAAAATTAACATGTAAACTTGTTTAACTTCATTACCAGGGAAGTGCAATTTAAAGCCTCAATGAACTATTACTATACACGTTAAGATGTCTGAAAGCTTAACATTTGTCTGTACCAACTTTGGCCAAATATATAGTGCATAAGATTGTCTTATATACTGTAAGAACAAATGTAAATTGAAAAAGCCACTGTGCTTAGCAATGTGAAATGATCTCCTTAAGATAAATGCATGATTGCGCTGTGACCTACAAATTCTATTCTTACAGATATATACAACAGAGATGTGTCCTCAGGTGCACCAGAAGATATGGACAAGAATTTTTATAGTAGCTATATTGATAAAAGCCAAATCTGGAAATAATCTAAATGATAAACAACGATAGAATTCATCTATAAATTGTGATACATTTACCAAGTCATGCTGTACAATAATAAAAACAAATCACCTAGAGCCCAAGGTGATGGAAAAGTTCTAAGATTAGACTGTAGTGATGGTTATACAACTATAAATATACTAACATTTATCAAACTCTACACTGAAAACTAATGAATTTTATGATATTTTATTTAAAAGTTGAATTTAATAAAATAAACAAATTACGTATCTATAAAATTGTTTTAAACAAGTATTCTTCAGAAAAATATCTGTAAATTGGTGCTAGAGATAGAAATGATTAAAAGGTTATTAAAGTTTTTAAAAATTGATTTTAATGGTTTTTTTATAGTTCATCCAATTTAACAAAATCAATTTGTCAGTCAATACACAAAGGTTTTTTTAAATGGATGCTATTTTAATAATTTTCATGCTTCTTATTTTCAAAAGTATCTTGATTTGGACAATAAATTATGTGATCACATCAATCATAGCTCTTTATTTCCACAACTTTAAGAAACCCTTCTTTAATTTTTTTCATAAAAAGGTAGAACTCAAACAATATATTTTATTACTTGATATTAGTATGAAACACCACTATTTTTAAAAGTGTGTTCAGATATTTGTTCATATTTCTCAGACAGTACTGAAATATCAATGAAAGTTATATTAGCCTGATATTTACAGTAAGATAACTGAAACTCAGACTTTCTAAAATCCCAAAACGTGAGCGATGGTTGCACTCTACTGCCTCATCCACAATGGAGCAGGAAATTTGGATCTGTTATCCTGGATCTCACATTGGTATTAACAAAGTATGAGTATGAATTATGTTTTTTATAGAAATAAGGCCTTGCTACTGAGAACTTTTCCATAACAATGACCCTGTCTAGTTTGCCTTTCTTGTTCCTCTTTTTTATCTTGCTGCTCTTACTTAAATGTGTCCCAAGAAAATTCTATCATCTGCTCCAGGCAGCTTTAGGAGTTCCATTTTGGTTGTCTTTACATCATTTCAATTTGTTTTCAGCAACAGTTCAGAAGAGCGATTGGCCTCCACGGCTTTGTATTTTATAAGATTTTTGCCTTTTGAATTTTACTGGTATTGGGTTATATTTTTGCTTCCCTTCTTGCTTCTCCCAACATTAAAAATACCTTTTAATATGAAATCCTAAGTTAAAAAACATTACTTTATCTTGGATGTTAAGTGTGTGCACATAAGACTGTAAATTATCTTTGTGTCTACACGATTGACTCCCAAACTAAATAAATGTAGTGTGCTTTGCTCTTTTATTACTATTCAACTTCCTATTGAAATTATAGTGTATTCATTCTTGCCTAAAATAATTTCAGATGTTGATTGTTCTAATATCTTTCAAAAAATGACAACTAAAACTATAATGTCTGAATGAGAAGTCATCATCTATTAAAAAGCCCTATGTACTCTGTGATTTCCATATGTGGATATGTTTTTAAATATGTAAAGTGCAGCAATTCCCAATTGATTCTTTGAAACATGCATCAATTTTTAGAAACGTGAGCATAACAAAACAAAGGATTTCTGTTTTGTAGTACATGGAGAATCTATATTTCTTCACCAGTGTTACAGAAGAAATTAAAGAGCTTCAAAAATCATTTGTTATTTGATTTAAGGTTGTTATTGGTATTATTTTTCAAATGTTAATAAGTTCCTTTCTGTACTTTTTGCTAATATATTAAATGATTTAAGTTTAAATTGTCTTCAACATATTCCCATTTTTTATTTTGCTCTTTGCTATATTTCAAAATGTGAGCAAACCATAATCCATTTATTAATTATGACAGTGAAAATTTGCCTTATTATTATATGACAAAATCGAGATTTCAAATTGATAGAAATTCTTCTCTCTTTAAATTCTTACAAAGAATACAAAACATTAACTTGTGTCAGAAAGAATCTGCTACTTAAAACAAGATTACGTGCCAGACACATTGACTCACACCTGTAGTCCCAGCACATTGGGAAGCCAAGGTGGGCGGATCACAAGGTCAGGAGATTGAGACTATCCTGGCCAACATGGTGAAACCTTTTTCTACTAAAAATACAAAAATTAGGTGGGCGTGGTGGTGCAGACTTGTAATCCTAGCTACTTGGGAATCTGAGGCAGGAGAATTTCTTGAACCAGGAGGTGGAAGTTGCAGTGAGCTGAGATCTCCCCACTGCACTCCAGCCTGCCAACAGAGTGAGATTATGTCTAAAAAAAAAAAAAAAAAAAGAACTTTTACAGATGCTGGTGAGGCTGTGGAGAAATAGGAATGCGTGTACACTGTTGTTGGATGTGTAAATTAGTTCAACCATTGTGGAAGACAGTGTGGCGATTCCTCAAGATTCTAGAATCAGGAATACCATTTGACCCAGCAATGCCATTACCAAGTATGTACTCAAAGGATTGTAAATCATTCTACTATAAGGATATGCACACATATGTTTATTGAAGCACTATTTACAATAGCCATGACTTAGAATCAATCCAAATGCCTACCAGTGACAGACTGGATAAAGAAAATGTGGCATATATACACCATGGAATGCCATGCAGCCATAAAAAAGGAATGAAGCTGGAAGCCATTATTCTCAGCAAACTAACACAGGAACAGAAAACCAAACACCACATGTTCTCACTCACAAGTGGGAGTTGAACGATGAGAACACATGGACACAGGGAGGGAAACATCATACACCAGGGCCTGATGGGGGGTGGGGACTAAGGAGAGGGAGAGCATTAAGACAAATACCTAATGCATGCGGGGCTTGAAACCTAGATGAGGGGTTGACAGGTGCAGCAAATCACCACGGTACATGTAAACCTATGTAACAAACCTGCACGTTCAGCACATGGATCCCAGAACTTAAAGTAAAATTCAAAAAAATAGAGAATATGCGTAATAAAGGAACTTTTATACTGTACAAATATCCATTTTTTTTGTTTGTTTCCAATGCAGTTGACCTTGATATAAATGTTAACCTCAAAATCTATATCCTTCCTTCTTGTGCGATCGGACCAAATTTATTCAAGCATAGGTTTTTATAAAGAACTCTGTGCTTAGGTCATCTCTGTGGAAATATAAATCAAAATGAGATATTTACCTATTTAAGGTACTTTACGACTTGTGTGAAATGTGCAGTTTAGAGAGATGAGAAAAGTTAAAGAGTAGCTATTGGTTTCAAGTCATCTTCAGGGAGAAGAAATAGCTATGATATGCTTTGGCTTTGAGCGTGATTCTGAAAGTTTTATGATAATGCGCAGTCTACCAAGTTACCACATGTGACAGCTAATCAACTAGAAGAATAAAGGTGCCAAGGCAGACAGTTCCCATCAGGATGAATTCTTGTGTGCAGTGACCCACTAGCATCATATTTTGAAGCTTTCCTTATTATCATTTCATCTTTTATTTAATATTTCAACTCTATGGTTTCTGCCATGCCCTTGTTTTTACTACACATATTAATAAAAATGTATGCAACAACACATTTTAAAAAGTATCTCTGTCATGAAGGAAATCAAAAAGATATTATTACCTCTGTAACTCTAGGCATGGAGGACATTTTAAATATAAATCTAAAACAGAAAAAAAAATAAAGGTCAATTTTAGATAAAAGGTTGATTTTGTATTATATAAAAAGTTTAGTCAAAGTTTGAAAATTCAACAGAAAATGGTAAAGTGTATAAATATGCATTTTTCCACAAAAAATGCAATTAGCATTTAATTTTTTTGAATCACTCTTACTGGTAATCAACACAATGCAAAGAAAATTAATTCAACACACTTATATGGCTTCTCAAATTGGCAGAGATTTAAATAAAGATAGAGATGTAGAAGGGGGCAGGAAGAAAAAGAGAGATTGAGAGAGTACTCTGGGTTGAATTGGAGAGGCACAGGAAAAAGATGTGGACTAGTAGTCCACATCTACAGACTTTTAAAGTATTCAGTATCAGGAAGAAAGCATGCGGTAATGTACAGAGATACTTAGCTTCATCACAGCCTTGCTTTTAAAACAAAATAAATACTCAAAAAGAACAAAGGTTCAAAAAAAGAATACTTAAATTAATTTTTCATGCCTGAGGAAAATGTATGTTTAACGCATTTTGTGTAGTTACTATATTCTAGAAATATTATATTAAAAACAATGCTTCAAAAATATGCAAGAAAATTACTCTTATTACATAATATTAATAAAATTAACAGAAATTTCAACTATATCTCTATATACATGGTATGATTCCATGGTTAATTTATGCATAACAAAATTTTGAATGTTTTTATGCTTTTTATGTATTTCTAAATGTCCAGTCTCTACAATTAATACATTACTTTTCTAATTAGAAAGGAATTTGAAAATAATAGCTTAATATTGTTGACATATCATTTACTGATAGCTTTATTTATCTTTTAACTACCTAACCCTTTTTTAGAATTACATTTTTTATCTTTGAAAAGGTATCTTGTGAAATAAACTCATAAAGATTATACAAATTATGTAATTTGGAAATACTTTCCTTTAATTCCTAAGTTAATTTGCAGAGAATTTATTAAAATTTAATTACATTATATCAACTCTATAATACTGTTGGCTCGCCTATAAAACACAGAGGCCAATTAAAATTTGGGAAGGCTGGTAGTCTTAATTTAATTAAACACATACTTTTGTGCACCCTGCTAAGCAGTGAAAGGATAATCAAAAGTTTAGTTCATTTAAACATAATTGAAGCAAATTTGATGGTAAGTGACTTTTTGAGCCCAAGCGTGAAGTTATAAGACCTTGTATCTTCCATCAAAGAGTTGTTCTGTGCTACCTGTATAAAATGATAACCATCATAGACTTTTTAAAATTATTTGACTAGCTTAAACAAAACATATGACTAAAAATTCCTAAATATCCTCTATTCACTGTTCTTTCAAAATTAAGAGGAGGAATATAATTCTGTTAAAAGTCATCTTACAACTTTGAGGTATCTGTTTTCAGATTCATGCCTAACAAGCTATGAATGAATTCAAGGGAACCATCCTGGACAGCCAGAACTCAGTCATTCTGACAGCTATGTCACCTGACTGAACAGGCCCCGCTGAAATCAACAGAGGTTGCCCCAAATCAATCAAGCCACCTAGATAATCAGTAGACTCACAAGAAATAAAAAAAAAAAAAAAACATATTTAAGTCATTAAGTTCTAGTGTTTATTGTTACAGAGTAGTAGCTGATACACCTGTATCAAATAAAGCCTATATTTATAAATTATTAATTATAACATTTCTAAATTAAGATGAACAGATTATTTTTTCATTTTAAGCTCAATACAGTTTCAAGATGTCCTGTAACTTCCAGGCATTTGTTCTGAGATTCATCTTTTAATAAGCTTTTTAAATATTTAATAAACTATTTTAAATATCTTAACGTTAGACTCTGAGAAAATATATTTGGGGCTAAACAATGCAGCCATTTATACTTATAGGAGCTACATAACCATAAATATAGAAAAGGTTTTTAAAAAGAGATAAATTTTTTGCCTTATATGGAATAGAGTAATGTCTAAGTAATAATTTAGTGTACACAAATGAAATAAGGCCAAATCATGACATAATCCCAGTATATGTTCATCTCCCTGTGTGAAAGTAAGAGTACGAAAAGCACTGACATTCACTTTCAAGACTCCATTTCCTCCCTGCCCTCAGTTCACTTTCACTTTCCTCAGCTCAAGAGGGTTTCACATGAAGCACTGGGTTCCAAACTACCATTTCTCAAACTGGGAGATAACGTGTCATTACTGTGATTTTCGTGATTTTTCTGACCCTGAAAGACTAGACTAATAGTAAAACAAGTAAACTATTTGGAGAGTAAACATTTTCTTTTGTTTTGAATAATGAAAATAAAAGCATAGTTAGGTATCTAACATATTATCCATTGATATCTTAAAACATCCTAAAAAAATACCTTAATAATACATTAACTACTTAATTATTAGACAAAAACTTATTAACCTTATTCATCCAGTGAAAAAAGATGAGCACAAATTAACTGTTGAATGCGTTCTCAAATCTTTTAAAATTTTCATCAGGAAAAGCTCTTGATGGGCATATGTGGGGGATTCATATTTCCCAAGGCTGTCTTCTGGAAATGTGAGTATAGGAAAGTGATTTTGGGAAAGCAGATGAGGTAGACTACTGAACTGCGTAACTATGAGACCTGTGCTTCAGTAGAATGGTGGGGTGCCTATGTCTTTCAAAATAATCATTGCCTATCACAGTACTCAAGTCTCATAGTCTGATACATGATTGGTATGGTGAGTATTAGAGCAATTTATCTGGGTCAAAGTGTTTAGTGAAAACTCATTAAAATGCAAATCTATTACTTGAGAAAGGTAACACATTAAGTCACAGTACATATTAATAATTTAACATATATTGTGCTCTCCTGAGGTTCTCATAATTGATCTGTTGACACAGCTCTTAGAAGGCATATTCACTTGCATTTTTAATAATAGGCTTATCAAATCCAACATGATTTTATCTCAATTCTTGATCTCCACTCTCTGCATAGTTTCTTTGTTTGTTTGTTTGTTTGTTTTTTCTGGAGTATTTCCTCTCTTAGTGTTGCGTCAACCTAATAAATGATATTACCATCCACTCACCTTGTTTCTCAAGGAAACACCCTTGTTTTTCATCTTTCATTCACTTATTTTTTAATATTTCGCATCTAAGACAACAGCAAGTCCTTTGATCTATCTTCTTCTTACTCTTCTGTTGAAAAATTGTCTAATGGCTTCTCCTGCAATAATAATTCAATCTAAACTATTCATTTTAACCCCTGTCTACCTCTCCTACCCATCTCTTAGCACGCCCCTCTTAGTTCACTCACTTTAGTCTCATTAACCTTTCTATCGCATACATCACAAAGTCTATTCCTACTGGAGGCTTCTGTATCTGCTCTTTCTGTGCCAAGCAGGCTGTTCCTCAATAACTTCTTGTGGCTGTCACTTTCTTATCATTCATGCCTTTACCCTTGTCTCCCTGCTCTGAGGGTTCTTCCTGACCATTCTAGCTAATGTATCATTGTCTGAACAATTATTATTTTTCATTTGTTTGCATACATAATTTATGTGTTACTCCATAAAATAGCTCCCATAATGTGTGAATATTGTTTATCTGTTGCTGTAACCCCAATGTGAACAATACCACCTTAATATGTCATAAATGACTCAAGAGGTTACCTAAAGCAGAATGCCAAGACATGTTAATACATTTAATTCTGTCACACAATCTAAAGAAACTTTCTTGACAGAATATATGCATGAATAACATTCAATATAAAATCATAATTCCAGTCAAATATGGGAATAAAAGAATCCCAAAACCTTTGAATAAAGCATAACCAGATCATTGCAGAATTTTCCCATAGAGTATATTTGTAAAATATTCAACATCTTTGGCATTTTTCTGAATAAAAACAAAGAAATGGTAAGATTTATAAATGTGCCCTATATGAAGGTTTTCAGCTGAATATATTTATGTTTTTAGGAAAAATGTTAACAATTATAACTGACAAATTTTAAAAGGCAGAAATTATGTTCATTAATTCTTCCCCCAGACGCACACAGATTGGACAAATATGATTGTTATTTACTATTAGTTAAGTTATTCAACTCTGTATTCATTCTATAAACTATAAGTAACTATAAGTGAGTATTAAGTAACTATAAGTGAGGCTAACTATAAGTGAGGCTAAAGAGTGAATTTCATGTCAGGTTGCAAATATTTATATATGATATGATCTCTGTCCTTAAGGAAATGAGTCTAGGTATAACGAGAGACATGAAAATAAATGGCTAAAATGTGGTGGAGCTGTGTTCAGAGGTGACAAGTACATTCATATTGCTATAAAGGAACATGTGAGGCTGGTTAATTTATAAAGAAAAGAGGTTTTGTTTTAACTCAGTTCTGCATGCTGTGCAAGCAGCATGGCACCAGCATCTGCTTCTGGTGAAGCCTCAAGAAACTTACAATCATGGTGAAAGCAAAAGGAGACTCAGCATATCACATGGAGAGAGCAAGTAAGAAAGAAAGAGGTACCAGGTCGCTTTTTAAACAACCAGATCTCGTGTGAATTCATTACAATGGGGAGTGCACCAAGCCATTCATGAGGGATCCATTCCCGTGACTCAAACACCTCCCACAAGGCCCTTCCTCTAACACTGGAAATCACGTTTCAATATGAGTCTTGGAGAGGACAAATTTCCAGACAATATTAATAGGCTAATATGAATCAATATGAGGAAATGTTTCCAATATTTGAAATGCTGTGGAGAGAGGAAGTCAAGAGGAGGGATCCAGGAAACTTCAGTGAAGAGATTATTTCTAAGCTGAGTCTTAAAAGTCTATTAGGTGGCCAGGCACGGTGGCTCACGCCTGTAATCCCAGCACTTTGGGAGGCCGAGGCGGGTGGATCACGAGGTCAGGAGTTCAAGACCAGCCTGGCCAAGATGGTGAAACCCCTTCTCTGCTAAAAATACAAAAATTAGTCGGGCGTGGTGGTGGGTGCCTGTAATCCTAGCTACTCAGGAAGCTGAGGCAGATAATTGTTTGAACCTGGGAGGTGGAGTTTGCAGTGAGCCAAGATTGAGCCACCACGCTCTAGCCTGGGTGAGACAGCGAGACTCTGTCTCAAAAAAAAAAAAAAAAAGAAAAGAAAAAAATGGTGACTAGGTATTAACAAGGCAAAGGAAGAGAGAGTGGTTCTAAGTAGGGATCAATCTGGAAGGCAAAAGTACACAATAAAAAAAGATAAAAGATGAAGAAGAGAAAGCGTGAAGGAATCTGACTATGCCTTATTTGCCTTGTTCACCTCTTTGTTTATTTATTGTCCATTTGTTTCTTCAACAGGCATTTGCACAGTTCATATGTACCATGCAAAATGCTTCATAGTGAAGAGCTTGCACTTTGTACTACATGTGAGAACAATAAATTTCATATGAGCTTGTATTTCAGGACATGTTACTTGGCATTTCTCTGCAGGAAAAAAAGGGAAGGATTTAAGACTGCAGGCGTGAAGAGAGGCTGTTGTAATAATCCATAAAAACTTGATAATGGTCCACATTAGCGCAGTGGTAATAGAGAGGATGAGACAGATTTAAGAAATATTTAAAAAGCAGTGGGGTGGAGCAAGATGGCAGAATAGAAGGCTTAACTGATCACCCCTGCTGCCGGCAAAAAAAAATCAATTACCAATTTAACAACTATCTACACAAAATAGGACCTTCATAAGAACCAAAAATAAGGAGAGCACTCACAGTACCTCGTTTTAACTCCATAGCACAGGCACTGAAGAGGTAGGAAAAACAGTCTTGTATAGCTGATACCACCACTCTCCCATCCTGTAGCAGCAGCAGCACGATGCGGAGAGTGATTCTGTGAACTCGGGAGAGGGAGAGTACGACAGTTGTGAGATATTGAACTCAGTGTTAATCTGTGTCAGCAGAAGGCAAACCTGGACCAAATTCAACTGACACCAACCTATAAGGTAGCATTTAAAGCAGCCCTTGCCAAGGAGGAATCCTCAATTCCAGCAATCTGAACTTGAGTCCCCACAAACCTCACCACCATGGGGTAAAGTGCTCGAGGGCCCTTGGGCCCTAAGGGAACATCAGTGGTAGTCTGCTAGTACTGCCCATGGGCCTGTAATGATCGTGGCCATAGAGTAAGACTCCTCTGCCTTTTGAAAGGGGAGAGAAGAGTGGAAATGAAGTTATCTGTAATTCTCTGTGTTAAGCAGAAATTCTGGATATGAAAAATGACACTAACTGCATCTTTCGATGTGAGTGCTAGCTCTGCCACAGTAGAGTGGAATACTAGGTAGACTTCTAAGAATTTTTTACTGCAGTCCTTAGCTCCTGAAGACATCTTTGGACCCACCCAAGTAAAGAGAAGGACATAGGCCTGGTTGTGTTTGCCCTCACTGATTGCAGATCCTGAGATCTTGAGCAAACATAGGCCGTAGCCAGGGAGTGGTTACAGGAGGGCTTGGGTGAGACCCAGTGCTGTGCTGACTAAATGTCTGACCTAGTGCAGTCCCTGTAGTGGTGACCATAGTCATGCTTACGTCACTCTACCCCAAGCTCCAGGTGGATTAGAACTGAAATAGAGACTCTGTTTGTTTGGGAGAAAATAGAGGACAAGAACAGGGTTCTCTGTCTCATCATCTAGAAAATTATTCTGGATATCGTTCAAGACTATCAAGCCCGTACCTCTACGAGTCTGCAAGAACCATACTGTTACTGGACTGGGTGGCCCCTAAAGCAGAGCTTAGATCACAACACCCAAGTTTTTTCAAATATCTGGAAAGCCTTCCCAAGAACAATAGGTACAAACAAACTCAGTCTACAAAGACTAATTTAAATGCCTAACTCCAACGCCCAGACACAGACAAATATCTGCAAGTATTAAGACCATCAAAGAAAACCTGATCTCACCAAATAAGGCAGCAGTAACCAAACCATATGTTAGGTCACAAAACAAGTCTTAAACACTTGGAAAATTATTACAATATCAAGCATTTTCTCCGAATGCAATGGAATAAAACTAGAAATCAATAACAAAAAGAATTTTGAAAACTATACAAATACATGGAAATTAAACAATATGCTGCTGATGACTAGTCAGTCAATGAAGAAATTAAGAAAACTGAAAAATTTCCAGAAACAAATGATAATGTAAACACAACATACTGAAACCTATAGAATACAGTCAAAGCAATACTAAGAAAGAAGGTTATAAGTACCTACATCAAAACATAAGAAAAACTTTAGAAAACAACCTAATAATGCATCTTAAAGAACTAGAAAAGCAAGAGCAAAACAAAATCCAAAATTAGGAGAAGACAAGAAATAGTAAATATCAAAGCAGAAATAAATGAATTTAAAATGAAGAAAATAATACAAAAGATAAGCAAAAGTTGGTTTATAAACAAGTTAAACAAAACTGACAAACCTTTAGCCAGACTAAGAAAAAAAGAGAGAAGACCTAAATAAATAAAATCATAGCAAATAAAGGGCGCATTACAACTGGCATAGCAGTATTTGAAAAGATTATTAGAGGCTACTATAAGCAACTACATGCCAACAAGTTGGAAAATCTAGAAGAAATCAATACATTCACAGACACATACACTCTACAAGATTAAAATATGAGGGAATTAAAAAATACAAATAGGCCAATGAAAGTAACAAGATCAAAACCATAACAAAGTCTCCCAGTAAAGAAAAACGCAGGACCCAATGGCTTCAATACTAGATTCTATGAGACATATTAAAAAGAATCAATACCAGTCCTACTCAAGTTATTTCAAAAAATACAGGAGGAGGAAATACTTTGACATTCATTCTATGAGGCCAGTGTTTCCCTGATACCAAAACCAAAGACAAATCAAAAAAAGAAAAATTCAAGCCAATATCTCTGATCAATATTGATGCAAAAATCCTCAACAAAATACTTGCAAGCTGAATTTAACAATAAATTGGAAAGATCATTCATCATAATCAAGTGAATTTGTCCCTGGGACGCAAGGATGGTTCAATATATGCAAATTAATCCATGTGATACATCATATCAACACAATGAAGGGCAAAAACATATGACCATTTCAACTGACGTTAAAAAAAAAATAAAGCATTTGATAAAATTAAACATCACTTCATGATAAAAAAAAAAAAAAAACTTGAAAAAACTGGGTATAGAAGAAACACACCTCAACATAATAAAAGCCATAAATATCAGACCCACATGTAGCATGATACTGAATGAGGAGAAACTAAAATTCTTTCCTCTAATATCTGGAACAAGACAAGGATTCTCACTTTCACAGTTGTTATTCAACATAGTGCTGGGTATCCTACCTAAAGCAATCAGACTAAAGGAAGAAATAAGAAGAATCCAAATTGGAAAGGAAGAGGTCAAATTATCCTTTTTTTTTTTTTTTTTTTTTTTTTTTTGCAGAATATAGTACCTTACAATTTTAAAATTACCTAAAGACACCACCAGAAAACTACTAGAGCTAATAAACAAATTCAGTAAATTTGCAGGACACAAAATCAAAATGTAAAAAACAGTAGTATTTCTATGTGCCAACATCAAACAATCTTAACAAGAAAACAGATGTAATCCCATTTATAGTAGCCACAAATAAAATTAAATACCTAGGAATTGATTAACGTAAAGAAGTAGAAGATCTCTATTATGAAAACTGTAAAACATTGATGAAAGAAATTAAAAAGGACACTAAAAAAATGGAACAAAATATTCCATGTTCATGGATTGGAAGAAATAATATTGTTACAATGTGCATCCTACCCAAAGCAATCTAAAGATTCAATACAATCACTATCAAAATACCAATGACATTCTTCACAGATAGAAAAAAAAAAAATTCCAAAATTTATGTGGAATCACAAAAGACCCAGAATAGCCAAAGCTATCTGAACACAAAGAACAACACTGAAAGAATCACATTACCTGAATTCAAATTATACTACAGAGCTCTGGTGACCAAAACACCATGGTACTGGTATAAAAACAGGCACACGGACCAATGGAACAGAATAGGAAACTCAAAAACATATCCACACATCAACAGGGAACTCATTTTTGACAAATGTGCCAAGAACATGCATTAAGGAAAAGACAGTCTCCTCAATAAATGGTGCTGGGAAAATGGATACCCATATGCAGAAGGATGAAACTAGACCCCTATCTCTCACCATATACAATAATCAAATCAAAATGGACTAAAGATTTAAATCTAAAGCCTGAAATTATGAAACTACTACAAGAAATCATTGGGGAAAATCTCCAGGACATTGGTTGGGGCAAAAATTGATTGAGTAATACCTCACAAGCACAGGCAACTAAAGCAACAATAGACAAATGGGATTACATCAAGTTAAAAAACTTTTGCACAGCAAAGGATACAATCAACAAAGTGAAGAGATAACTCACAGAATGAGAATAACTATTTGCAAACTACCCATCTGACAAGGGATTAATATCTTGAATAATCTGATTTAAAATGGGCAAAGGATTTGAATAGACATAAAATAAGCCATATAAATGGCAAACAGGTATATGAACAGGTACTCAATATCACTGATCATCAGACAAATTCAAATCAAAATCACAATGAGATGTCATCTCACCCCAGTTAAAATGGTTTATATTCAAAAGATACGCAATAACAAATGCTGGCCAAAAGGTGGAGAAAAGGGAGCAATCATAAACTGTTGGTGGAATTTAAATTGGTACAATCACTATAGAGAACAGTTTGGAGGTTCCTCAATAAGCTAAAAATAGAGCTACTATTTGATCCAGCAATCCTACTGCTGGGTATATACCTAGAAGAAAGGCAATCAGTACATTAAAGAGATACCTGCACTCCCATGTATGTTGCAGCACTGTTCACAACACACAAGATTTGGTAGCAGCAAGCTAAGTGTCCATTAACAGATGAATGGATGAAGAAAATGTGGTACTTATACACAATGGTGCACTATTCAGCCATAAAAAGAATGAATTCCTCTCACTTGCAGCAACAGAACTGGAAGTCTTTATGTTAAGTGAAATAAGCCAGGTGCAGAAAGAGACACATTACAAGTTCTCACTTGTTTGTGAGATCTAAAAATCATAACTATCGAACTCACGGAGGTAGAGTAGAATGAGGGTTACAAGTAGGGTAGTAGGGAATTGAATGAGAGGTGGGGATGGTTAATAGTACAAAAAATAGAAGGAATGAATAAAATCTAGTTTTTGATGGCACGACAGGGTGGCTATGCTCAAAAATAATTTAATTGTACAGTTTAAAATAACTAAGTATAATTTGAACACATTTGAACACAAAGGATCAATGCTTGAGGAGATGGATGTGCCATTTTCCATCATGTGATTATTATACATTGCATACCTGTATCAAAATATCTCAGGTACCTCATAAATATATACTATGTACTCACAAAAATTAAATTTTAAAAATTAAAAAAATTAAGGCAAAACATTCATAGATTTTACAAGAGAACTAATTGTCAATGGTATGAAGTGAGCAAGGAGAGGTTATTAAACCTTGTCTTTTATCAGCTCCTCGTACCTGAAAGGCAGTTTCTATAAAATGGCATGACATGTCATGTCAAGGTAATTCAGCCACACCCCCGAAGGGGATGGGGAGAACTCTGCTTCTCTAGTCCTTCTTTCCATGTTGCTCTTTCACTGGTCTTACAGCCCCACAGAACTTCTCTCTCTAGAAAAGAACCCTCTGATGTGTTCACAGAACTTTTGGAAACATATCTACATTTAAATACATATATTTTGCACACATATGTGATTGAAGGTCACGAAAGAAGAGATTAAAAAATCCCACCCCAATCCTATTATAGTTGTTTGGTCTGCTCTTCTCTTCTTCTTCTTTTTTTTAAATCTCAAATTGTATTTTAGGTTCAGAGAGTACATGTGCAAGCTTGTTACATGGTTTTATGCTCACAACCTGTGTGACAGGATTATTCATATCCCAAACCGCAGTGTCACGCAATTTACCCATGCTCTTCTCTTAGTACCTGTATCATGAAATTAGTAGAGAGTGTAAGAGAATTCTGAATATCTTGCATCTTTGCAGATTGGATTTTGATGTACCTCCTGTGCCAAAGAAAAAAAACCGAAAGAGGCTATTCAATCTACCTTTTGCCTTTGGGCTAAATTTCAACTAAAGAATCAACGATAGCCTAGGTCTCTTATTTATAATCACCAAGACAGAAAACTGTATAACCATTGGGCTACAATATCAGTTTATTTAGAAGCATATTCTTAATACTTATGTAAGCAAACATGTTTTGAAAGTAGACATGATGTCTTAATGTACTACTTGAAATTTAAAAAATAAAATTAATTTTTAAACCCAAAATTTTAGTTACATTTTGTTACTGTACACTATCTCACCAAATACTGTAATAATTAGATCAATTTTTGATTAATGAATTATTGGAATCCAAATATTTTTAAATTTATATATGATTGTATTTATGAGTTCAAAAATGTCTATTTTATCTACATAGTACTACTCTTACACACATAAATACATTTGTATTCCTAATGACAATGTATTTGTAACCATAGTTTGAAGAAATGAACATATTAGAAAAATTAAAATCATGTGTAATGAGTAAATGTTATATAAATATATAGATTTTCATTTTACTCTAACATTAAATATTACTCATTTTTTAAATTTAATAGTATTTTGGAGGGAACGTCTTATTTGAATATAACTGTTTCCTTTCTTTTTTTAGTTTTACTTTAAGTTCTAGGGTATATGTGCACAATGTGCAGGTTTGTTACATAGGTATACATGTGCCATGTTAGTTTGCTGTACCCATCAACTTGTCATTTACGTTAGGTATTTCTCCTAATACTATCTCTCCCCCTGCCCCCTACCCCTCAACAGGCTCTGGTGTGTGATGTTCTCTGCCCTGTGTCCAAGTGTTCTCATGGTTCAATTCCTGCCTATGAGTGAGAATATGTGGTGTTTGGTTTTCTGTCCTTGTGATAGTTTGCTTAGAATGATGGTTTCCAATTTCATCCATGTCCCTGAAAAGAGCATGAACTCATCCCTTTTTTATGGCTACATAGTATTCCATGGTGTATATGTACCACATTTTCTTAATTCAGTCTATCATTGATGGGCATTTGGGTTGGTTCCAAGTCTTTGCTATTGTGAATAGTGCTGCATAGCCAAGACAATCCTAAGCAAAAAGAACAAAGTTGGAGGCATCATGCTACCTGACTTCAAACTATACTACAAGGCTACAGTAACCAAAACAGCATGATACTGGTACCAAACAGATATATAGACCAATGGAACAGAACAGAGGCCTCAGAAATAACACCACACATCTATAACTGTTTCCTTTCTAAAGGACATTAGATTATACAAGTAGAAGATCTGGGGTGTCTCTCTAATACAATTCTGTACAGATCTTAAGTTACATAATTTCAAAAGATTTTCTGTTAGCCAACATGAGACTGTAAATGTTTAATATTTGAATATTATCACAAAATTTATGATTGATAGTTCCTATCAATTAAATACCAAATTGTTTTTCTTAAAATATGTTTAATCATATAATTGAGAGTACAACATAACCTTTAAGTAACAGAGCAATTGTAACACATTTTGGCACTTTTCTTTTTTTAATGCTTTATTAAGATTGTTAGCCCATTTTGCACTGCTGTAAAGGAAATACCTGAGACTAGAAAATTTATAAGGAAAAAATGTTTATTTGGCTCACAATTCTGCAGGTCATACAAGCATGACACTAGTATCTGGTCAGCTTTTGGTGAGGCTTCTTGTAGCTTCTACCATGGCAGATGACAAAAGGAGAACATATGTGTCACATGGCAAGAGAGGCAGCAAGAGAAACAGGTGGAGGAGGAGCCAGGCTCTTTTAAACAATTAGTTCTCTTGCAAACGAATAGAGCAAAATCTCATTACCACGAGGAGTGCACCAAGCCACACATGAGAGATCTGCCCCCATGACACAAACACCTCCCAGCCAGGCCCCATGAATATTGGGGGTCACATTTCAACATGAGATTTGGAGGGTACAAATACCCAAACTATATCCAAAGTTAATTTATGTTATTCTTAAAGGGAAAAGAAAGTGACTAGAAGAGGCTGGTGCGGTGGCTCACGCCTGTAATCCCAGCACTTTGGGAGGCCAACGCGGGTGGATCACCCAAGGTCAGGAGTTTGAGACAAGCCAGGCCAACATGGTGAAACCCCATCTCTACTAAAAATACAAAAATTAGCTGGGTGTGTTGGTGGGTGCCTCTAATCCCAGCTACTTGGGAGGCTGAGGCAGGAGAATCACTTGAACCCAGGAGGCAGAGGTTGCAGTGAGCTGAGATCGTGCCATTGCACTCCAGCCTAGGCGACAAAAGCGAGACTCTGTCTCAAAAAAATAAAAATAAAAAGTAAATAACTAGAATAAATAGATCTAAAGTGAATTAAAATTGCAATTATGAAGATTGTGAGAACCCTAGGTTAGATCTGACTGATTTTTACTTCATTGTATTCAAAAATCCAATGCTATTATGAATTTTTAGACTAGAGTCCAGCAGGATTTAAAATATAGACTAGGTCATTTTAGTTTGAGCGCATATACGTATATATACACACATATATTCATATACACATGTTTATATATATTCTATCTGCACATTTTCAGAGTTTTAATAGAAATTCAGTCTTCAAAAGTGAATGAGCAAAAGTTGTGTTCTTCTCTGTTTATGTAATGCTTACATTTTTCCTCAACAGGGTTCTGCCAATGTATGTGCTTTTCACTGTGTAAGGGCAATGTTTAGATGCCTGGCGCTCTCTGTCCACGGAGTAAGAGGCTGAGGAATAGTAAAAGAACTGCCTGCTCTTCATTAGGACAAATACCTAATGCATGCGGGGCTGAAAACCTAGATGATGGGTTCATAGGAGCAGGAAATCACCATGGCCCATGTATACCTATGTAACAAACCTGCCCATTCTGCACATGTATCCCAGAACTTAAAGTAAAATAACATTTAAAAAAAAAGCAAACTGCCTACTCATATATATAAACAATCACTATCAGTCTACCAGAGTGTTTAAAATTTCATCTATTATTTAGGATATTATATCTCCTATTAATATGAATGCATTAACCAGAATGGATAATGCAAGAATTTATTAAGTGTTTTGTAAAGTATAAGATCTAAACAAATGCAAGCTAACAATAGTGCATAAGACATACTTTGACACGGATTATTTCTATCAGGTATCCACCCAGAAAACAGAAACTTAAGTGATAGAAAATTCAAAACAATTCTATTAGTCATCTTAAAAGGTGTTAAAAGAGAACAGCTGCTCATTTAAAGATAGGAAAACTATCTCTAAT